>NC_086445.1:791081985-791381985 GCF_028390025.1 Pseudophryne corroboree | reverse complement strand
ACCACATGTACATGCACACACATTCATGCTAGGGTTAATTTTGTTGTGATCCAATTAACCTACCAGTATATTTTCAGATTGTGGGAAGAAACCGGAGTACCCAGAAGAACCCACGCAAGTATGGGGAGGATATACAAACTCCACACAATTAGAGCCTTGGTGGAGATTGAACCCATGACCTCAGTGCTGTGAGGTAGTAATGCTAATCATTACACTATCCGTACTGCCCAAATGGGGGTTTCTCACATGTGCTTGTAATTACTGTATCCCATAAAGTCAAAGAGGGTCACTACATTCTGCTGTAGGTACGTTTTTGCTACTTGCTCTATAGCTCAGTGGTCTGAAGTTATTCTCTTTTCTCTGTGATTTACATGACGGTTACTTATAGGGCATCGTATGCACATGAAATCCACCTTTCTGATCAGTAAATGAGCTGCAGCTGTTGTGAGGGCTTGCATAGGGGTCCTACAGCCGCCTGCACTGAGCTTGCAATGCCGCATAGTATATTTCAAACTTTGTTTTGGGAGGGGCAATGGCAACGCATCCTCAGTTTGTCCATGCACCCACTGTGTCTCCAATATTTATTTTTTACATGTAGCAACTCTTATATGTAGCAACTCTATCTCTGTACCTCTTCTTGGGGGCATTCATGCCAATAAAATCTCAACCAATTCTTAACTGGATTCTCGTGGAATATCACTTCTTAACTGTAGTCTTGTTTTAATAGCAAATGCATACTTCTTCTTTCCTGAATAGTTCACATGAAGTTTACTAACTATCAATAATATCTGTTAGTAACATAATATTGATATTGATTAAGTTTGATCAATTAAAATTGACCTTCAGTAACAAATTCTTTAGGTTCATGCGAATAAAGGGCCTAATTCAGTAAGGATTGTAAATTCTGCTATTTAGCAGAATTTGCAATCCTTTTGCTAGCATGCTGGGTGCCGTCCATCGTAGGGCAAGGCCGCCCAGCATACTGACCGCCGCCTACCCCCTTCATCAAGCAGAAATTGCGAACGTATAGCAATTTCTGCTTGTTAGCAGAAATAGAAGATGCCTCCTGCCTGCCGCATAAGGCCCGCCGCCATGTTCCCAATCACGGCGGTTGTGTGTGACGTCACGCAGCCGCAGTGATCACATCCCGACACGCCCACGGTCTTGCCGCCCCTGTTTGGCCACCTTCACCCCCGCAAAGCTCGTCTCCGCCCTGGAAATGGAGCAGTGCCCCTCCCCCCGTGACCACCTCTGCATGATTTACGGGCAGAGTCGAACGCATTTTTTGCGGCCCCCACCCGGAGAAAGTGTGGGCGCATGCGCAGGATGGGCAATAATTCAGGTTGGATCCAACCTGAATTAGCCCCAAAGTGTTTAGAAATGATTATATTGTCATATTACTCATGTGTGGAGACTTGCTTTGTACACAGTCACTGCGGAGGTACTTTATGAACTCCCTGTACAATGGGGGTCATTCCAACCCGATCGCTCGCTGCAGTTTGTCGCAGCGCAGCGATTGGGTCGGAACTGCGCATGCGCCGACGCCGCAGTGCGCCAGCGCATGGCAGTCGTCGGTGCCCAGCAATTGCCTCTGAGACAGAGGTGGTTGCTGGGCGGGAGAGGGCTGAACGGCGGTGTTAAGCCGCCGTTTAGGGGGAGCGGTCCGGCCAATGCCGGGGGCGGGCCACGGCAGCTGCGTGACGTGTCACGCAGCCGCTGCAGGGCCAGCAGGAGCGACGAGTAACTCCCGGCCAGCACAGCTCCTGCCGTTTGCCCGAGAGTTACCCCTCAAATACAAAGGCATCGCCGCTGTGCGATGCTTTTGTATTTGTGCGGGGGGGAGGGGGGCGGCACTGAAATGCGGGGCGGACTAGCCCTGTTGCTGGGCATCCCCCCGCATGTCTGAGTTTACGATCGTAGCTGTGCCAAACTTAGCACAGCTACGATCAACTCGGAATGACCCCCAATGTTTGTTGTGTGCGGTATGGAGCATAGCAGAGCTGCTTGTCTTCACAAACATATAAGTACATTTCCATCTCCCTACTGCAACTCTCAGGGTGCTGTATAACATGGATGTGAGGTGGTTTTGAAATTTGTCTGAATTTCAGTTATTTGCTGACAATTAATTTACTAGTCATTCCCAACTCACCAAAACCCAGTTAATAAATAAAAACTCAGGAGAATAGGAAGCGCTGTCTTAGTCAACAAAGCAGCAGTTATTTTTTATAGTCTTTCTCTCAAACATTGCAGTTCTACCATTGTTTCATATGGGGACTTGTCCTGCAGTCATAACAAGATGAGCTCATCCATAGAAAGTACAGTGAATTGATAATAAAATAAACAAATAAAAAAAAAATTAGTTCCCATACCCAATGCATTGTGGGGAGTGTATTTTTTTCAGAATTGTATCGTACTTTATGTAAAGCTCTCACTATTAGGCTACATGTATTATCAGCCTATCATACCCAATCTAACATGAAAACTGAGTACTTGAGACCTGGGGTAAGATTTACTAAAGCTTTTTAAAACAGAACAAGAGGAGGTGTTACCAATAGCAACCAATGAAATTTTATAATTTTCTAGAATGCAATAGATAAATGATAGCTAACATGATCTGTTTGTTTGCTATGGGCACTATCTTCACTTTTTTTAGTAAATTTACCCCATGGAAACTTTTTCAGAATCCATGTCTCCTCAAATCAGGATGACTAGGTAAATCAGGATGACTAGGTAAATCAGGATGACTAGGTAAATCAGGAAAAATAGGTAAATCAGGAAAAATAGGTAAATCAGGATGACTAGGTGGACTTACTGTATTTCCATGAGTTTGTCCATAATAACCACTATTGTGAGTCTGCTTAATTTTCACTCTTTTGATGACGGCTGCCATCTCTTTCTTTCTGAATTTTATTCTTCTCCTCTGGACCAATTTCTTCCATTATATCTGTCTTACGTAATTTTTCAGAAATTTGGCAACTGGTAAATGCTATAAAATATTTGCCGATAGGATAAGACATAATTGTTAAAAAATTATATCCTAGAGATGGGGAAGGGGGAGGGATGGATTTGCCATGTAAATGATTGCCACTTTATAAAAAAACAGGAGAACTCTCACAAAATATCTCATTAAGGGGCTCATTCCGACCTGATCATACGCTGCATTTTTTCCCAGTGCAGCGATCAGGTCACTACTGCGCATGCGTATGCACCGCAGTGCGCAGGCGCGTCATACGGGTACAAAGGGGATCATTGCTGGGCGATGGATTTAATGAAGAATCCATTCGCACAGCCGATCGCAAGAAGATTGACAGGAAGAAGGCATTTATGGGTGTCAACTAACCGTTTTCTGGGAGTGGTTGGAAAAACGCAGGCGTGTCCAAGCATTTGCAGGGCGGGTGTCTAACGTAATTTCCGGGACCGGACAGGCTGAAATGATTGCAGCGGCTGAGTAAGTTCAGACCTACTCAGAAACTGTATAAACTATTTTTGTAGTGCTCGTCTGCACAGGCGTTCGCACATTTGCAAAGCTAAAATACACTTCCCAGTGGGCGGCGACTATGCGTTTGCACGTGTAATACCCTGCTATATGAGTACAGAGTATGTACATTTGATTATACTGGCAGATAATTCCCAGCAGCCTTGGCAGCAGCTCTGGAGGTCAGGGGCAGGTCACATGACCAGAGACAGTTGGAGGGATGACAGTTGGTCAGGACACAGTCTGAGGTAGCTGTGAGAGAGGAGGGCATCTCTGGCAGTGGAAAATTCCTGTCAGAAAATGGAGGTGCCACTGAGAGCAGCTGACAGGCAGTGGCTGTGTGGGAAAGCCACTCAGTAAAAGTCTATAAAGTGCTACTTCTAATTTGCAACTGCTGCAGCGCTGGAAGCAGAGTGGGTGTCTACAGTGAGTACAGTAGAAAGCCTGCTCCCTGTGTCACCTAGCAATCCCTATTTCTCCAGCAGAGTATTACCCTTCAGTTTGCACTTACATAGAACAGCGTAACAGCAAAGCAGGGATTAGCAGGATATCCAGCTGAGGGTGAGAACTGTCATAATGCATTGCACCCTGAGTATGCCTTCTAAATAGAGACTAGTGACTTCTTACCTACTGTACAGTGAGAACTAATAATAGCAAGGAGAGACCGTATACGGTTCCGCGCAAAGAGCCATCCTGAGAGGAGTGAGTAAAAGCCCTTACCGGATTGTGGGCCGCGCCATTAGGACTGGGCAGTGCATCGAAGGCAGCTTGGGTGATCCCGGTGAACAGGTGCAGAGATCAGCGGGACCTGACCCCCCCTGGGTGCGCTTGCGGCAGCCCGTTCTCCAAGCCAGCATAACTAGGAGCCGGCCGCGGCTCCGGAGTAGGCTGGGATCGAGGCGGAGCTTGACTGGAGTGGCAGCAGGACGGCAACTGCAGTAAAGATCCAGGCTGGAGGCGGTCTAGAGACGGAATGAAGGCAGACCCACCCTGTTGAGAGTCCCTAAGGGGGGCGGCCCTCTCAGCGAGGGATCGGTATGAAATACCTCCAATCAAAATCCCGACGTTCAAAATCCCGGCACCAATTGACCGATGGTCAAAATCCCGACAAGGTCAAAATCCCGACATGGACAAAATACCAACATTTAAAATACAGACAAGGTCAAAATACCTACATGTAAAATGCCGACAGGTCAAAATACCGCCATGCGTTTTTGGTTGTTTTTGTGTGTGTATGTCGACATAAGTCAACATGGACACCATATAAAGTGCACCGCGTCCCCTCACATGGCTGCGCTCGGCACACTATTATATTCCCCCTCCAGGTCCACTGGGATGGTAAAGTATAAACAAGTCAGTTTCAATGAAAAAAATTATGAAAAACTCATGTTGGTATTTTGACCTGTCGGCATTTTACATGTAGGTATTTTGACCTTGTTGGTCTTTTAAATGTTGGTATTTTGTCCATGTCGGTATTTTGACCTTGTCGGGATTTTGACCATTGGTTAATTGGTGTCAAGATTTTGAACGTCGGGATTTTGATTGGAGGTAAACTGACTGCATCCCCTCAGCGACAGAGTCCTCCCATCCTGGAAGGCTGCAACCACCTCGCATAAAGAGCTACACAGACAGCAGGACTAGGTTAGTAAAAGCCGCACGCAGCACAGCCTGTCACTATTGTGCCTACACCATGACACCAGGTGCAACACCAGTTTAAGCCAGTAAGCATGGTCAAGCAGTAGAGCGCTGCATAGGAACTCTCTCCCAGGTCCCTGTACTGAACTGGCCATATAGCACTCTCCTAGGGACAGCTATAGCTTCATCCCACGTAACAGAGGCAAAGAGTTGTTAGAGCTGCATCATACTCCTTCAGTATACCCGATTATTGGAAAACGGTAGCCCTTCTACGCACAGCTAACACAGTGTTAAAAAGCGACAGGATAGTTGCACAGCGGTAGAAAGAGGAATACAGAGTATCAGCTGCAAGGCTTGAGTCAGCAAGAGCGGCTACAGACTAGGTACAAGGACAAGCTAACGGACTCACCAACACAGAATAATCTTGTGATAAAAATCAAGGAATTTATCACATGTAATGTAAAAAATGTAATATACGCCCTGAGATGTACATGTGATAAGGTTTATATTGGTAGAACTTCAAGGCCTTTAAAGGTCAGGTTAAGCGAACATATGCGCAATATAAAAAAAGGGCTAGAAACGCAAGCCCTTTCGGCCCATTTTAAACATGCACATAATTGTTCTACTTCAGGGCTTGTATCCTTTCATGCAGTAAAATCAATTAAGGGGAATATAAGGCTCAAAGACAGTTCAAAACAGTTAGCAAGGGCAGAAATGAGTCTCATCTACAACTGTAACACCTTGACTCCAGGGGGTCTAAATAACGACTTTGAGCTTAAATGGTTTTTGTGAGGATGATATATAAATCTGTCTATTGATTCATATGCTTTTAAAAACGACCCTGATTGTTGTTTCTTCAGTTTTTTAGACCAAGGCTCTTTCAATTCCAAATAACTACAGTTGGCGAAGAAATGACTTATTCGACATTTATTAAGTTCTTCTATGCGACATGATGTACTTCGGGAATATCTATGGCAATTATATATGGTGTCATAATACATGCATACACACACGGTATGGTTCAAAGGTCATTTCTTCTTTTTTTCCCATTTATTGAACATTATGTGGACGGTATTTGCCCATCTTAAAGATGGCCGTTCCAGCATCCTTTCTTGAGAAGTAAGGAAGGATGAATATCTATTACCCTTTATTATTTTAAAAACTAAATTTATGCTGTTATGTAACTGGAAAGATCCGAATCAACAACGGACTTTCAAATATCATAAATTACCATAAGATATTTATTCGTTAATTTTCGAGATGCACATAGTATTTCCTGTCTAATAGACAGTATGTGGGGAACCCGGCTTGCGCTCCATGATGCGTGCCAAGAGCCGCGTCATCGCTATGCAGACGTCATTTCCTCTGTTCGTGACCGCGTTACCATGGTAACGGCACATAACCAAGCTGTGTTCTACAAATCGTGCCTGGGATTTATTGACGTCACTTCCCCTTTATTTAGATCGCGTTGCCATGGTAACGGCGCGCGATCTATGTGCAGTAAATATTCACATGTTGTAAGTTTAAGTTATATAGCACCTTCATTGGTACTTTGCTGTAGAAGCCTCACCAGTATAATTAATCCATGCTGGCAGTCACCGATGTAGGTGAATACATGTCCGACACCATTCTGTGGATATAGTTGCCATGGAGATTATCTGAATAAAAATCTAGAATGCCTCATTTCAATGTTGCTTTTTTTTTTATCATCATTGTTAATTTATTTAAAATTTATTGATGAATGTTTTTTTGTAATTTTGACAAGGGTTTCTTATCATGTTAAAATGGCATTTAATGATGATGTCATAATTAGAAATGTTCTGATTGGTCTCTCAGCATATAAATTCCTGGTCTTTCCACTCTCTCAGTATGTCTTGATAAAGGCCTGTTAGGCCGAAACATGTTGACCAGCTGAGAGTGTGGACCTTTCGTTTTACCATTTAGGTAGGAACTGGAACTGCTTTTAGTAAAAGAAAAAAAAAATAATAATAATTTTTTTTGTTTTATGTATAGGATTTTGTGATTTTTTTCCTGTTTGTTTTTTGGATGCATAAGTCAAGCTGCTTCAACATCTTATGAACTTTTGCACACTTTTTATTGATTGTGCTGTGTTACACCCTGAATGTATTGGGCGTTTTTTTAATAAATATCTTTTTATGGATTGATCGTGATCTATACATATTTTTTTTTTTTTACGCCTATGTTGGAACACACACACACACACACACACATGAAATTGATGTAAAAAATCAACACGGTCACCCATTGAAAGAAACCCAGATGTGTTTGAACATAATCTTTATTGCCGTGATTAGGGTACGCCTTACATTCATCTTACACAGTGGAAAAGATACCTTTATATGTTTCAAATACACCTTGCTTGTGTGAGTGAGGTACGCCTATTTCCTTGGTAAAGGGGGTCTTCTTTCAAACCAATGATTCTCTGACACAGAGGTGGATAAAAAAGATACCTTTATAGGCTTGTTCCTTTCATTTGGGAAGTGAGTTTGGGTACGCCTCTCCAGTGGATGTGCATTGTCCTTGCTGTGTGAACGTCTTTCAGAGACTTGTGTATTATTTGAAACATTACTATACATATATGTACCATTTCTCTTTTCATGCCAAACCTGAGGGGCTGAAAAATCCTTTGGAAAAAGGAAGAAGGCCATCCATGCTGCGGTTTGAAAACTCCATCACCTCCATATACTCCAGGGATGTTCTTTTGCTGAGTATTTTTATATACATATATTAAGATATTTTAAGCACCTGTTATTCTGGGTCCCACAAATGTGTTTCTAATTGTGTTATGATTTGAACATTTGGTGAGGTTCTTCCTGTGGTGAACTAGTTTATAGGCTGCTCTTGTGTTTGCGCCAGTTACCAGGGATTCACAAACCATTATTCTTCCATATCAAAATAAATTGTCAACAACCCCCAGGAAGAGTGGAGAGAGTAGGACAACCCTGTGAAGGACAATCCAGAGATGCAGGTCAAAACACAGTAGTACAGAACCAGGTTAGCGTGTCTGGCACACCATCTGATGGGGCTATTCAACAAGCCAGCGCAAGAAGAATTCCAGGCCAAGTTGTGTGGTTTAGTGTACCACGTGGTTATGGATTTATAAAGCAAACCGACAGACACAAAAAAAAAAGAGTATACGTGCATTATACTGCCATTCAGAAGGCCAGCCTGGAAGAGTGTTTCCGAAGTCTGGGAAGTGGAGAAATGGTTGAGTTTGAATTGGCAAATAGAAAGAAGGGCATCAAAGCCATTAATGTAACTGGTCCTGGTGGTGTCCAGGTGCAAGGCAACAAACATGCCACAGGTCGCAAACAGTACTGGTGCTGTCCGCATTGTAGAGATCCTCCACACAACTGTCAGCAGGATTACCAACACAACAGAAGTGGAGAAGAACAAGGAGAAGCTCAAAGTACAGAGGAAAGACAACAAGAACCTGTCATCCCAGAGCAAAGTCAATCACTGGGACGAACAGATGAACAAGTTGTGGAAGAACAGAGTGAGAAAATGCAGCAGAGCCTACCGTATGCAGTCAGGCCGCAACTTCCTACACATCCAGTACATGAGATCAAACCAAGAGTGGAAGATACCGATTCCAGCATGGCCTACCCCAATCAAGTAGATTCAACTGCCACTGACCAGGAAAAACATACAGAGGGAGTGACTTGCATTTCCATGGCAGAGGGATTGGCACCCCTTAGACCCAATTGCCCAGATTCTGTTGTGCAAAATTCTGAATCCAATGTTCCAGCAGAATCACCTAGTGTAGCTAAAAAGAGTGAGAGGTATCTTCCAGAGTGGTATTACTCAGGCGAGTACACCACGATAACCACTGAGGAGGTAAATTTTATGTTCCAGCATGCTTTGAGGAGGTCAGGGAAGAGGAACAAAGGTGCTCCACGTATTCAGAATAGATATTAGCCTGTGGTATAGAGAGTCATTTGTTATGTAATGTATGTACTTACCATTTATTCAAATGTTTAACTGTAACACAAAATTTTTAATTTAGACTATTCTATATTGAACTTTGAAAATTGCCTGTTGCGTGAGGACATACAAAATTCTAATGTGGAGATATGTAACACCCTGCTATATGAGGTATTACGTGCGGCACGCTACAGAGTATGTACATTTGATTATACAGGCAGATAATTCCCAGCAGCCTTGGCAGCAGCTCTGGAGGTCAGGGGCAGGTCACATGACCAGGGACAGTTGGAGGGATGACAGTTGGTCAGGACACAGTCTGAGGTAGCTGTGAGAGAGGAGGGCATCTCTGGCAGTGGAAAATTCCTGTCAGAAAATGGAGGTGCCACTGAGAGCAGCTGACAGGCAGTGGCTGTGTGGGAGAGCCACTCAGTAAAAGTCTATAAAGTGCTACTTCTAATTTGCAACTGCTGTAGTGCTGGAAGCAGAGTGGGTGTCTACAGTGAGTACAGTAGAAAGCCTGCTCCCTGTGTCACCTAGCAATCCCTATTTCTCCAGCAAAGTATTACCCTTCAAACAGCGTAACAGCAAAGCAGGGATTAGCAGGATATCCAGCTGAGGGTGAGAACTGTCATAATGCATTGCACCCTGAGTATGCCTTCTAAATAGAGACTAGTGACTTCTTACCTACTGTACAGTGAGAACTAATAATAGCAAGGAGAGACCGTACACGTGTCCGCGCAGAGAGCCATCCTGAGATGAGTGAGTAAAAGCCCTTACCGGATTGTGGGCCGCGCCATTAGGACCAGGCAGTGCATCGAAGGCAGCTTGGGTGATCCCGGTGGACGGGTGTAGAGATCAGCGGGACCTGACCCCCCCTGAGTGCGCTTCCAGCAGCCCGTTCTCCAAGCCAGCATAACTAGGGGCCGGCTGCGGCTCCGGAGTGGGCTAGGATCGAGGCAGAGCTCGACTGGAGTGGCATCAGGACGGCAACTGCAGTAAAGATCCAGGCTGGAGGCGGTCTAGAGGCGGAACGAAGGCAGACCCACCCTGTTGAGAGTCCCTAAGGGGGGCGGCCCTCTCAGCGAGGGATCGGTATGAAATACCTCCAATCAAAATCCCGACGTTCAAAATCCTGACACCAATTGACCGATGGTCAAAATCCCGACAAGGTCAAAATCCCGACATGGACAAAATACCGATATTTAAAATACCGACAAGGTCAAAATACCAACATGTAAAATGCCGACAGGTCAAAATACCAACATGCGTTTTTGGTTGTTTTTTTGTGTGTATGTCGACATAAGTCAACATGGACACCATATAAAGTGTACCGCGTCCCCTCGCATGGCTCGCGGCTTCGGGCACAGTGCCTCGCTTCACTCGGCACACTATTATATTCCCCCTCCAGGTCCACTGGGATGGTAAAGTATGAACAAGTAAGTTTCAATGAAAAAAATCATGAAAAACTCATGTCGGTATTTTGACCTGTCGGCATTTTACATGTCAGTATTCTGAACTTGTTGGTATTTTAAATGTCGGTATTTTGTCCATGTCGGGATTTTGACCTTGTCAGGATTTTGACCATCGGGCAATTGGTGTCGGGATTTTGAACGTCGGGATTTTGATTGGAGGTAAACTGACTGTATCCCCTCAGTGACAGAGTCCTCCCATCCTGGAAGGCTGCAACCACCTCGCATAAAGAGCTACACAGACAGCAGGACTAGGTTAGTAAAAGCCGCACGCAGCACAGCCTGTCACTATTGTGCCTACACCATGACACCAGGTGCAACACCAGTTTAAGCCAGTAAGCATGGTCAAGCAGTAGAGCGCTGCATAGGAACTCTCTCCCAGGTCCCTGTACTGAACTGGCCATATAGCACTCTCCTAGGGACTGTCAAAGTCAGAAAAATGTCCCAATGCACGTTGCCATATTTGCACCGCACACTGGTCCGCGCTGCGCGTGCGTACGCTCTCCCGTGGAGGCGCATACCCGCAATAGCGTGCACTCGCAGGCGCGGTATGCGTATTTACGGTAGAGTTTATGTAGTCGTAGCGTGCGACTCATTCGTTACAAATGTTCACAATTAATGTAGTTTATAGATCATGGTCCCTTTGATAGATTCTGAAAGTTTGGTTAAAATACAATGTCCCAGAGCTGAGGAATCCCTCTTTATATCGTACGAAGGGTCTAACAGGAATCATACAGCAGTGTTTGGTACCCATCGGAAGAGTATTTAATTAGCAATATTCCGGTGTTGGTTTGGAGCGTATTAATCGCTCGTGCGAATAGTTATGGACATAAGAAGTTTATGTCCATTTCTATTATTTACACATACTCAGGTATGCGGCGGGAAACCCAGTTTCCCACCCACCTGAGCTGTTGGAAATCGTCACAGCCCACCTGTATGAATCACCCTATGACCTTTTGTTATGATGCAGGGCCGAATTCCTTCGGCCAATGGACAATGGGATTGTAGGACCAGGAGATTGCATTGTGTGTGGGGCATAAATAGGCAGGCCGACCACATCCAGCTCTCACTCTCTCATCAACGGTTATCTGCTGATAGCCGGGAGCTGGATATCGAGGCGCAGGCGATCATACCCTTTGTGCGTAAGTTTCTCTCCGTTATCATTGTCTTTCTGTGAGCCAATTTCTCTCATCTCATCTCTCTCTCTCTCTCTCTCGCTCTCTGTTCTGTTCTCTCATATCTCCCCTAGACTAGGCTAGTATTGTATTGTATTAGATAGTATTGTATTGTATTGCATTTAGGTCAGTGTAGTATTGTCTTTTTGTATTTATTGTTTAGTTCTGTGGTTAGGAAGTCTTTGTTATATTGTAGTGTATCATTTGTACTGTTATCCCCTTTTTACAAGTATATTAGATATAATACAGTTAATAGGCTTTGGAACCTAAACCAGTATCTGTGTATTTTCTATAGTGTTAAGTGTTCACTTGAGCGTCGGTGACGCTCAAGCAGCTTTGTAGTTAGTCAGGTTACACAAGGTTGCACTTACACCCTGTACTCACATTAAGGTATTCTTTGTGTTTCTTTGGTATAAGGTTTAAACATTAAGGTATAGCGTTGTGAGCGTCTGCGCCGCTGGTGATCTCCTCGTGGTCTCGAGCGTCCGCTACGCCATAGCGAATCATTACTCTAGTCATAGCCAATAACGTGTCCTGTGATCACTGGGCCGTGAGCGAACGTGACGCTTGAGCGTCTCGCCTACGGCTGAGCGATCGCTACGCCAATAGCGTACCATTACGGTACTTCTTAAGCAAACAGCGTACAGTGTTCTTAGCTTCATAAAGGGTTGTTATACGACAAAGGAATTTAGAATTGTCAATTGGGGACTCGTCCTATCCTTCTCATATCTGCACTAGGTAGATCAGCAGACATTATCCCTCCAGCAAAGGGTGGGAGGTTGTCTCATAGTGCTGGCGGGATAAGCGTCTGCTTCGCTTAGATAAAGAGTGCTGAAGGAATCCGGGAACCGGAAGTAAGAACAAAACGCTTGTGTCTTTTAAAACTGTTTTATTTCTCTTCTGTCTTGCGTATACACGCACGCATACATATATCTGCATTTTCTGTTTCATTTTCGTATATCACTATTCCTGTTTGCCAAATTTTATAGTTGATAGAAAGTGCTAAAAAGAGATTTGCTGTTATTTCATAGTAGAGGTAATAGTTAAAGTATAGAACAACACACGGTTTGTCTGAGATAAAAGGCAGTCAGTGTGGATTGCGGTAGATGATCAGGGATCATTTACATTGATAAAAATATATTGTGTTACGGTGGATCCTTTGCATTGCGTACACGTGTCGCTAACAAAGACTAGCGTACGCAATCCAAAAGGCAGACGCACGCAGCGTACATTACGCAACGTAGCGTCCGGTTACGCTCACGTAGCTCAAGTCACGAAAAAGTTGAATTAGCGCAAAGCGATAATTCGCGCAAGGCGATAAGTAACGCACAGCGGTAGATAACGCGAAGCGGTAAATAACGCAAATCTATTTTTGGAAAAATCTGAAATTTAGTTTAACAGATCCTGCTCCTAATTGGTAACACTTTTGGCCTAAAGACAATTTCTGCGCAGAAATAGATATAGAAACAAAAGTGTACATGTGTTGAGTGAGTGTGTTTTGTATACAAAAGTTTATATAACTTTAAGGTGGAACCAAAAGGAAAGCCGGGTACTCGTCAAGGGACATACGTGTAAGTGACATATACGGTGGCTAGGGAGGCATCCCTGGTTAAATAATATTTGAGCATTAGAGTATAGCGGATCATAAGGTAACAAGACCAGGAGGTCATAAGGTAACAAGACCAGGAGGTCATAAGGTAACAAGACCAGGAGGTCGTAAGGTACTAAGAGGTCCGCTATAAAAGTCCAGTGGCACAACGCCTGGGGTGTTGGTGCAGAACCCATATAGGCCATAAGCTCTTGCTGAAGGAATCGCGGCCGGAAACATCGATTCCATTGATCTTTCAGTACATGACAAGTAGTGCTCGTGTACTGAACGATTGGACCACACGTAATTGTGTGCAGTAGTTAGTAATCTGACCTAATACCATTAGAGTAAAGTGGTCACAAACGCTATCTGTACATTCTGACGTGATTTGTGTAATTTTTTATTTTTGGAAGGGAAGTTCGCTGGTCACTCAGGAACTATCTAACAACCCCAACTTTACTGGAAAGAGTAAGTGTCCTGCGGGTAACCCTCATATGTTCCAGTAAACTGAAGGTTCCATAGGGGCCCTGTATCGAGTACGCCAGCACCATATCGGTGTGATCAGGTCGTATTGGTCGAGGTGGGCGAGTGAGTGGGGTACTCGGTAAACCGCCACCGCCGGCCTACTGTGGAGTAATTTGGTTGTCTGTAAAGGCTTGCTGAAAACCTTGATACAGAGATCCAAGGAGGACTAAGCAACACCTGCAGACTATGGGGGCCAGTTGCTCAGGTAGGGGGCGATCAACCCTGGTTCAGGTTGATTCTGTGAACCGACCAGTTGGGTCGGCACGATATGTAATGTGTGAAAAATATGGAATTCACACCGAATCTTTATGTGATGAATGGGAGAGAATGACTGTACAAGACAGGGACAAATTCCCAAGAATAGGTAGCTTCAGTCCAGAAGTGTTACAAAATTTAAGGAGGAGGATATGTCTCGTAAAATCAACAAAGAGACGAATTCAACATCATGATTGTTTACAGTTATGGCACCAGGAAGGTGAGATACAGAGAGGTTTGGCTCTGGCGGCAGGATCTGGGGCAGTCAGGAAGTTGATTGCCACAGCTCCTCCTCCACCATACATTGCAGGAGAGAAGTTGATTGCGGAGAGAAACGCACTGGGTTGTAAAACACAAACTCTTAGTAACCCTGTAAATGTTAATGATGTTAACCAAATAACTCATGCAAGTATTAACCCGTGCAAGATGTACCCTGTTTTGAACCTTCCTCAGGAGTGTGATCAAGAAGACGATTCAGCAACAATTTCAGCTCTCTCTCTTGCAGCCACCATAGCAGAGACCACAGTAGGCACAGCGACACCCACGAGATTAGTGAAAGCCCCTAGCGGAGGGATAGGTGAGGTCGTGTCAACGGGTAAGTACGGCACCATGCACTACACTGAAACAATTGTACCACAACAAGCTGTAGAATCTACACAGGAAGAGGCTGTTAGAATTGCTCCTGTAAGGGTAATAGCAGTTCCCAATGGAAAAACAGATGTGTCTGGAGCCACTCCCATAAGGAACATTGCCATGTACACTCCATTTTCCAGAATGGAATTAAGAACAATAGTGTCCGAATTTCCTGACCCCAGAAAGGATTTAGTTGCTAGCCAAAAATACATCAGGGATCTAGGTAACACTGTAGAACCCAACAACAAGGATTGGCAGATACTGCTAAGAGCTTGTTTACCTTCCAATGTTGACGCAACTCAATTTTTAGCTGACTGTGCATTGGATAAAGATGTACCGCTTACAGACGTGTACAACAAGGATAATGTAAAAAGGATAAATTCACAGCTAAAGGAGTATTTCCCAGCCGTTGTTAAATGGAATAAAATATTTTCCATTAAGCAAAAGGAGTCCGAAACGGCAACAGAATATTTTCACCGGGCACTATTAGAAATGGCAAAGTACACTGGTATAGAAGACATTAAGACCAACCCAAACCATCGAGAAGTAGCAGTATCTGTACTGATGGATGGTTTAAAGGAAACATTAAAGACTAGGGTTCAGACCACGCAACCATGCTGGCGAGGTCTGTCAGTGTCCGGCTTGAGAGAGGCTGCTATTGATCACGACAGAAACATCACTAGGCACAGGGAATCGCAAAGTGATAAGTTGATGTCCGTAAGTATACAGGCGCTGACCACAAGGCAGCCTGCGTATGTACCACCGAATCCTGTGGGTAAGGCAAGTGTAATAACATGTTTTTCTTGTAACAGACCGGGACACTTTGCACGAGAATGTAGAACAAAGAATGTACAAAGATCTTTTCAACCCCCTAGACAACAACACAACACACGACATTGGGAGCAGGGTCCACAGAGGCGGAGTTTTGAGCCACATACAGGGGAAACAAAAAGATATCCCCCGAACAGAGATTGGCATGCCTCTGGTAGTTCCCAGCTAACTCCCTCACAAGTAGTTGCTGCCAGCGGGATTCAGGGAGGTCAGCATACCCAATAGGGGTGTGGCCATACCTGTAATCTGCACCCAGTTAAGTTGATTGCTAGTCTTGGAAGCGAACCAGAAATTGCAATCAATGTAGCTGGTAAAACTTTAAACTTTCTTGTAGACACAGGGGCGGCCAAGTCAGTGATAAATTCGACAGTGGGCATGAGAACCACTGGTAGGACAGTTCCAGCCATGGGAGTAACAGGAGTAGTCCAGCACTACCCTGTTAGCAAACCAGCCGAGATTACAATAGGGCCTTTGCATACCAAGCATTCCTTTTTGCTGGCTGCATCGGCACCAACCAATCTCCTGGGGAGAGACTTACTATGTAAAATGGGTTGCGTCATTTATTGTACTCCTGAAGGTGTATTCTTGGACATTCCTGAGAATCACGCTCAGGAAGTACGAGACATGCTAGACTCCCCATCAAAATTAATGTCACATTCCATTATGACAAATAGGAATCCATCCCAAGTAGAAGAGATGACATCTCAGATACCAGAGTCACTTTGGACAAAAGATGGACAGGACACTGGATTAATGGCAAACGTAGCTCCAGTAGTTGTGCAAGTAAAAGATGGTAGGATAGCTCCAAAAATCCCACAGTATCCTCTGAAGCCAGAGGTGGAGTTAGGAGTTTTCCCAGTAATAGAGCGCTTGCTGCAACAGGGCATTCTAGTAAGAACGTCCAGCACAGCAAATAGTCCCATCTTCCCTGTTAAAAAGAGTGGGGGGAGGGGTTACAGGCTAGTGCAGGATCTAAGGGGGATTAACAAAATAGTTGAGAGTCAGTTCCCCGTAGTGCCTAATCCAGCTGTCATCCTAATGCAAATTCCTCCCACTGCCAAATTTTTCACTGTTATTGACCTCTGCTCCGCTTTCTTTTCGGTACCTCTGCACCCTGACAGCCAATATTTGTTTGCATTCACATACAGAGGAGTCCAATACACGTGGACTCGGTTACCCCAAGGTTTCATAGATAGTCCAAGTATATTTTCTCAGGCTTTGCATGATTGTTTACAGTCTTTCCAACCAGACAGTGGATCAGTATTGATACAGTATGTGGACGATTTATTACTGTGTTCAGATTCACTGGAAGCATCTCTGAAGGATACGAAACAGCTCCTGTTTCATCTTTCAGACACAGGTCACAAGGTTTCCAAAGACAAGTTGCAATTATGCCAAGCTAAGGTAAAATATTTGGGACACTGTCTAACACAAGGACTGAGACACCTGACCGCTGATAGAATCCAAGCCATTAGAGACATGACACTGCCACAAACCCAGCAACAGATCAGGACGTTTTTAGGAATGTGTGGGTATTGCCGTAATTGGATCCCAGGGTTTTCCATATTGGCGCTACCTTTGCAGGAAATGGTCTCCTCAAACAAACCTGATCGGATTTCGCATACAGACGAATCTGAAACAGCATTTGAGAGACTCAAACAGTGCCTAACGCAGGCACCAGCACTAGGTATGCCAGACTATGGGAAACCCTTTGAACTATACGGAACAGAAAGTGCTGGGTGCGCAGCAGGTGTACTAACACAAAAACACGGTGACGCCAGCAGGCCAGTCGCATACTACAGCGCCCAGCTAGACACGGTAGCGCGATCCCTCCCCACATGCTTGCGTAGCGTTGCGGCGATAGCATTGCTAGTGACGAAAAGCGAAGATGTCGTGCTAGGCCACAACCTCACAATCCATACACCGCATGCGGTATCTGCCTTATTGAATTCTGCCCAAACCAGACACGTCTCATCAGCAAGGTTTACAAGATGGGAATTGGCATTAATGGCCCCCGTAAACATCACCATAAGAAGATGCAGCGCATTAAACCCTGCAACATTTCTCCCAGGTGTGCCTGGTCAGACACAAAGGGTGGAAGGTGAGAGTGATGGGGAAGGAGGATTTAATGCAAAGGAAGATACACATGATTGTATGGAATATTTGACCCAAAATTTTACCGCAAGGCCTGACATCAGTGACAATCCACTGGAAGATGCAGAACTCACGTTCTACACGGACGGTAGTTGTCACAGACAGTCAGACTCGGGAGACTTGTGTACTGGATACGCAGTCGTAGATGACCAAGACACCATAGAAGCGGAACCGCTAGGCCCACCTCACTCAGCCCAGGTTGCTGAACTGGTCGCCCTAACCAGAGCATGTGAATTGGCTAAGGGTAAGTCAGCCAATATCTACACCGATTCCAGATACGCGTTCGGGGTAGTCCATGATTTCGGAGCGCTATGGCGGCTCAGAAATTTCATGACGGCGGCTGGTACACCGATAGCGCATGCAGCTTATATAAAAAGGCTTCTAACAGCGATACAGGAACCCGACAGAGTGGCTGTTATCAAATGTAAAGCACATACATATAGCCAAGACCCAGTATCCCTTGGTAACAGCCGAGCAGACGAAGCCGCAAAGCTTGCAGCTGCTACCCCCATACAGACAGACACCACACAACTGATGGTATTTAATACCATCAACACACAAAAGTTGTGTGAGATGCAGAATTTGTGTTCCACACAGGAAAGAGCAGTCTGGAAGGCAAAGGGATATGGCCAGGAGTCCTCAGGGCTCTGGACGGATGGACATGGTAAACCAGTGGCCCCCAGGGCATACCTTCCATGTCTGGCTGAAGCAGCTCACGGGCTGACTCATCTAGGCAAGGAGGGGATGTGCAAATTGGTAAGAGCATACTGGTGCGCCCCAGGATTCTCCTCTCATGCGAGTAAAAGAGCAATGTCATGCCTTACCTGTCTGAGAAAGAATGTTGGAAAAGCAATACCTACAGAACCATCCCATATCCCACCTGCCGGCGGCCCTTTCCAGGTAATACAAATTGACTTCATTCAATTACCCCCATGTCGAAATTTGAAATATGTACTTGTCTGTATAGATGTTTTCTCGAATTGGGTCGAAGCTTTTCCAGCAGCTACAAATACCGCTATGTTTACAGCTAAGAAAATTGTGCAGGAATTTGTATGTAGATATGGTATCCCTAGAATCATTGAAAGTGATAGGGGTACCCATTTTACAGGTGATGTCTTTCAAGGAATGTGTAAGTTGATGGGAATTGATAGCAAGCTGCACACTCCGTACCGTCCACAGGCGAGTGCGAAGGTCGAAAGAGTGAACAGCACTATTAAAAATAAATTGAGTAAAGTAATGGCAGAGACAGGATTGACGTGGCCAGAAGCTTTACCCATTGTTTTGTATAGCATCAGAACCACTCCCAGGTCCCCTCTTAATCTGTCTCCTTTTGAAATCTTGTTTGGTCGACAACCGCATGTCATGATTAACCCTCAGGATGATTTGAAATGTAACAATGAAGTAACTGTAAAGTACTTGATTAACATGAGTAAGCAGTTGAGGAATCAAAATGATAAGCTGAAGTTGATGATTCCTGATTTACCGGATAGTAATTGTCATGACATTGAACCTGGGGATTATGTAATGATACGAAATTTTCTACGCTCAGGTTGTCTTATTGATAGATGGGAAGGACCATACCAGGTCTTATTGACTAGCACCACAGCATTGAAGGTTGCTGAGAGAGAGACTTGGGTCCATTCATCCCACTGCAAAAAGGTGGCCGATCCAGAGAAGTCCCGTGATAAGGAACAGACGGTAGAGGTTGTATCACTGGAGTGTCTGTTCCAGGAGGACTGAGGCGGCACCTGAGCCTTGAAGACCGAAAGCAGTTGTCGACTCCCTTCTCCCTTTTATTGTTTTTCTCCACTTCCCAGCCCCTCTCCCTTAAAATTTCTTTTTCCCCCTTCTCATTCTTCTCTATTTCCTCCTCAAAGATGGACTTGCCCCAAGATACTGTGATCCGGATTTTGATGTTAACCATGATGTTGACCAGAGCAGTCTGTTCCGGCGAGAGTACCATAGAGGTCGAGAGAGGTTCTGGAATGGGTTCCGATTATGAGGATGGAGGCGTAGTTTTCCAAGATCAACCGAACCAACAAGCAAAGGCGAGTATCAGAAAACGATCCGATAGAAGAAATTGTGATGGATTGTTAGCTGAAGAAAATTGTATCTGTAGGCTCTGTGATAATCTGGTTGAAGATGGATGCATAAAGAAATGCCAATCTAGTTTTAATATCCATATAGACCGGCATCCATTGAGTGACTATCACTCTTTAGTGGGTAACGTGTTAAACCAAACAGATTGTTGGGTATGCTCTCAAGTACCTCAGGGTCACAGCAAATCAGGGCTAGTACCATTTCCTTTAACGTTAGGGGAGGTACTTGAGCTAAGTGGTGGGAGACCGGTGGACCGGAGGTTTAATATCTCCAGCCCTCCTAGTTTGAAGCTCCACCAATACCATGTGGATAGGTCCCTCTTATGTTTTAACATCTCCAATCCCAGAAAACCGGGAAATTGGGAAGTGTCATGGAGCAACCTTACCATGACCTTTTCACACAGAGCAGATAGAATGCCTACAGATACAGAGCTCGTACGCCATATAGCCAGTAGAGGAAAATCTTTCCGGTATCGATATACCTTAGGAAATAGGATTACTAGAGTTGGAGAGGTATCACCAGGATACTGTGCACATATCGTACAAACTGATACGTGCATTAAGCAGTTGGAAGAATTAGGGTCAGGAGATTTCACCTGGAAGGTTTGTAACATGGTCATGTCCTTCTCCGTCCCTTATGTTCTCCCCGATGATGCATATTTCATATGCGGGAGAAAGGCGTACAAGTGGCTTGCCCCAAACTCTGAAGGATTGTGTTATATTGGAAAAGTATTGCCTGAAGTGATGACTGTAACACATGACAAAATGAAGGACATACACCGTGGTGCCCAAGCTCCTTATACTCACACTCATTACGAGCACCGAGTTAAAAGACAACTGTCAGAAAGGTTAGAGCATCCGGCCTCTGATCTTATCCATGAATCCACCGGGATTCAGGTTCTGGTAGCGTTAGATTTCACTCGCACCGCTCGAGGTGTGATGAATTATAGATACATTTCCGCACTCGCCAATTTGTTAGATAATATCACTGAAATGTATGATGACACGTTCAGATACACTGGAAGAGAACTTCAAGCTTATAAAACAGAACTAGTTCAGCATAGGATGGTTCTTAATTATCTTACAGCAGTAACAGGCGGATATTGTGTTACATTGGCAACACAGTACGGCATAAAGTGTTGCACGTATATCACAAATAGCACCGAGGATCCGGTAGAGGTCATAGACCAAAAGATGGACGATATTCTCCAATTGAAGTGGGAATTTCGTCGAAAACACAATCTCACCCTTGCTGCTGTAGGTAATGAGCTGACTAGTTGGGTGTCATGGTTGAACCCGCGAAATTGGTTCTCCGGTTTGGGAGAATGGGCTCAAGGAGTCATAATGGATGTTGGAAAGTTTCTACTATGTATCTTGGGTGTCGTTATATCGATTGGATTGATATTTAGATGCGGGCAGGCTTTAATGAGGTGCAAACAAAGTACAAAAGTGATGAGCTTGAGGAGTGAGGAAACCGTAATTAACCTGGATTTGATTTATGACCCAATGATAGAAACCAGGATGTGATGAAAATGCGATTATACGGTCCGTTTCTTTCACCTGTTTTTCTGCTTTTCTCCAAGATACAAAGACCCCCTTGGACGAGGAAGCTGACGAGACGAGATGTATACAGACAACAGACAAGCACCAAAGAAGAAGATTTGACAACTTTAAATATGGACACTTGATGAACTTTGCCATGGATCCCCAGTTTCCCTAGTATTTTTAAACTCACGCTAGCCCAACATTTTTTTGTAAATCTGATGGCTCAGACAAAGCTATTTGCTCATGCCCAAGGAGCAATACAGCGCAAAGAAGACGACTCTCAACAGATACCGAACACAACTTCGACGACAGATGTACACTCCCCTGACATAGAATATCATTGCATTTTTCGTAAGTGTTCTTTATCTTCATCTCTACAACCCTCAGGTAACGACACACATAGACGATAGGGAATACAGGCACAGATATCAGCAACCACATACCTCCCCCATTCATGTATCATCAACTAAAATGTGCTCCCCATTTTGTTCAAAATCCGAATAGAGCTCGGTAAAGTTTGACAGCCCATCCACAGACCTGTACCACAGGATAAGAAGGAATTCAAATGTATACTTCGCAATACCTCGAAGCTTGATTTACAACACGTACGGCACGATGATACATGACCCCCCAAACATGGATTCATACACACATGCTTCTGCTATCTCACTAGGTCATACCCTCTTCACACCTTCTCCTCTCTCCTCCCCTACCCAACCATGGAAATCAATTAACCCCTGACTTACATTTTTCTCCTTAAATGTTTTGTGGCAGTTATTATTGACTGCCAAAGGGTGGACTGTCAAAGTCAGAAAAATGTCCCAATGCACGTTGCCATATTTGCACCGCACACTGGTCCGCGCTGCGCGTGCGTACGCTCTCCCGTGGAGGCGCATACCCGCAATAGCGTGCACTCGCAGGCGCGGTATGCGTATTTACGGTAGAGTTTATGTAGTCGTAGCGTGCGACTCATTCGTTACAAATGTTCACAATTAATGTAGTTTATAGATCATGGTCCCTTTGATAGATTCTGAAAGTTTGGTTAAAATACAATGTCCCAGAGCTGAGGAATCCCTCTTTATATCGTACGAAGGGTCTAACAGGAATCATACAGCAGTGTTTGGTACCCATCGGAAGAGTATTTAATTAGCAATATTCCGGTGTTGGTTTGGAGCGTATTAATCGCTCGTGCGAATAGTTATGGACATAAGAAGTTTATGTCCATTTCTATTATTTACACATACTCAGGTATGCGGCGGGAAACCCAGTTTCCCACCCACCTGAGCTGTTGGAAATCGTCACAGCCCACCTGTATGAATCACCCTATGACCTTTTGTTATGATGCAGGGCCGAATTCCTTCGGCCAATGGACAATGGGATTGTAGGACCAGGAGATTGCATTGTGTGTGGGGCATAAATAGGCAGGCCGACCACATCCAGCTCTCACTCTCTCATCAACGGTTATCTGCTGATAGCCGGGAGCTGGATATCGAGGCGCAGGCGATCATACCCTTTGTGCGTAAGTTTCTCTCCGTTATCATTGTCTTTCTGTGAGCCAATTTCTCTAATCTCATCTCTCTCTCTCTCTCTCTCGCTCTCTGTTCTGTTCTCTCATATCTCCCCTAGACTAGGCTAGTATTGTATTGTATTAGATAGTATTGTATTGTATTGCATTTAGGTCAGTGTAGTATTGTCTTTTTGTATTTATTGTTTAGTTCTGTGGTTAGGAAGTCTTTGTTATATTGTAGTGTATCATTTGTACTGTTATCCCCTTTTTACAAGTATATTAGATATAATACAGTTAATAGGCTTTGGAACCTAAACCAGTATCTGTGTATTTTCTATAGTGTTAAGTGTTCACTTGAGCGTCGGTGACGCTCAAGCAGCTTTGTAGTTAGTCAGGTTACACAAGGTTGCACTTACACCCTGTACTCACATTAAGGTATTCTTTGTGTTTCTTTGGTATAAGGTTTAAACATTAAGGTATAGCGTTGTGAGCGTCTGCGCCGCTGGTGATCTCCTCGTGGTCTCGAGCGTCCGCTACGCCATAGCGAATCATTACTCTAGTCATAGCCAATAACGTGTCCTGTGATCACTGGGCCGTGAGCGAACGTGACGCTTGAGCGTCTCGCCTACGGCTGAGCGATCGCTACGCCAATAGCGTACCATTACGGTACTTCTTAAGCAAACAGCGTACAGTGTTCTTAGCTTCATAAAGGGTTGTTATACGACAAAGGAATTTAGAATTGTCAGGACAGCTATAGCTTCATCCCACGTAACAGAGGCAAAGAGTTGTTAGAGCTGCATCATACTCCTTCAGTATACCCGATTATTGGAAAACGGTAGCCCTTCTACGCACAGCTAACACAGTGTTATAAAGCGACAGGATAGTTGCACAGCGGTAGAAAGAGGAATACAGAGTATCAGCTGCAAGGCTTGAGTCAGCAAGAGCGGCTACAGACTAGGTACAAGGACAAGCTAACGGACTCACCAACACAGAGTAAACTTCCCTCAGGATCACCACTAACCCGTAGGGTGGACCGCATGCCAGGCGGGAACAATAAATTTCTGTACTCGGATTTGCCTGATAAGGTTAGCCGTTAAACAACAGATTAAGTCCCCTGTTGAACCGTGGTGTAACACCTCCACGCTGAGTCTACTACTCACCTCCCGACTCTCACCGTGACACCAGGTGACTTGCCACATTTCTAGATATAGACCGTAGAACTAGTCAGGATAAGGTACCCATTGTGCACCAACACTACGTTGATCAGCTGAACTTTAAGGGTGAACTAGTTGGGTTATACACGGTACCGTGCAGGGCAAAGGTAACTGAAATTGTACTGATTGTGTAATAACGTGCAGTGTATACAGTCTAATGTCAAATGTTTTATTTAGTGATACGATAGTGGAGTGAAAGTTACACCGTTTAACTAAAAGCATTTAAGTAATTACTGGATCAACGACTCCTGAGGTTCTTCGTTCCAGTGTAATAAAAAGTTAATTATTTCGCAGTGTGAAGTCGATTGTCCCAGGCACCAGTTGGGAATTGGGTATTGTAGAAAGGGGTCGGACATATCGCCTTGATACCGTACCTACCTAGGCGGGTGTCACACACGGCTGTAAAAAGTAGCTAGCGAGCAACTCGAAATGACCCCCTAAATGTTTCTCACACCCTATTACATTCCCCCAAGGTCTCACTATCTAATTGACATCTGCATTTAAGAGTTCCCAGCATGAAGTTTGTTCCCCATTTTATTGGGCCCTTCAAAATACTTCAAGTAATCAATCCAGTGGAATGCAAGTTAAAGTTACCTTCCAAGCTTTGAGTTCCTAATGTATTTCACAGTTCATTGCTCAAACCTCTCATTAATCATTCTGCAGTTATGGTCTAACACCAAACATAACGAACTCTACGATTCTAGGATCGGGATCCAATTACCATACCGGCGCTTGGGATGCTGGCAGTTGGAATACCGAAGACGGGACCTGACATGGATCGTCTTTCTCTTACCAGGTACGACGCCTGTCACTCGGATCCTCCCTGCTTTCACTATGTTCTATCCACTGATGCTATGCCAGCTTTGACTTCTCCCTATAGTACAGCATACCCTCCAACACTGTAACGTAAACCGGTACAAATTCAGAAACAGGATGTGGCCACTTGTAAAGGGGGCATGGCCCCATGATGCTCCTATAGGAATCAATAGGATTTGGAGATGGCAAAACCCCATAAAACGCCAAAACTTGCAGTCACATGTTTTGTAGACAAATAACTGGATAGAAAGGCTATCTCTATAAATTAACCTATTAATTATTCATAGGTATTTCTGTGCACAGCTCAAGTGTAACCCTAATGATTCACTGACATTGTAGCACCCTCACTATTTTTGCTTTGTGATAATTATAATGAGGTGTTTGATTTTCACTGTTTGCTTTGTGGAAATACATCTTTCACCTGCTGGAACTGTCTCTTGCTGTGTCTGTATTACAAAAACATCAATAAAAAAGACTCTAACCATGAGGTGACAGTAGCCTCTGGAGATTTGTTTTCCTTTTGCTCAGGTTCTCTCAGTTTATTAAAAGCCACAGAAAATGAAAATGCAAAGTTGTTCTTTTGCATGTGAAGTTGTTATTCAGTTGTATATTCAGATGCCTGCAGTTTATTTATTGTTTTTGTTTTTGTTTTGGAAAAAATGTGTGCCTTTGTGCAGTTCAATAAAATACACAGGCCCTCATTCAGGATGGATCACACAAGCAATTCTCTGTGCAGTTCCCCGATTATTGGGAAGCTGCGCAGACGCAGGACCCGTTCAGTGCAAATATGGCAGCCCGGAAAGTGATGTGTGTGCCCGTTTAAAGATAACTTACAGTGATTGCAGCGGAGAAGGTGAAGTGCTGATACAACAGGGGTTAAGGATGGACTGATCACATGTTCCAGATGGTGAGTGTGGATTGGACAAGGCAGTCTGCAAACAAAGGAGCCTTGTGGGAAAAAGAAAAAGGAGAAGTTGGTTGGAAGTGTTTTGAGGTGCTGGGCATGCTGAGTGAGGAGCAGAGTGGGAGCAGAGTAACAAATGCAAACCACATGGTCACGGTGGGTGGTGAGAGCAGCGCTGCAGAGCAGAAGCAGCAGGGTGCTACCGAGAAGCAGAAAACCAGGATAAGCGAGTGTGAGACATCGCAGCCAGAGACCGGACACCACCAGGCCTACTGAAAGGCACGAATGCCACAACCATATTGCATACTTGCCGCCCCCCTGCTGAGCCGACTGGCTGCTCTCTCCCGGAGAGAGCAGCCCAAAAGTCGGCAACTATGCCATATTGTGTAGTAAGGAACCGCTGAGACAAGTCCAGCTAGTGAGTACCTCTATAACAGAAGCTCTGAGTGAGTACACAGAGACTGCTATTGTTTGCCTGTTGCCTGTAACAAGGTCCCAAGCCCAAGAGTCCATTTGAAGAGTCCATTTGTAACACACTACGCATTGTAAATGGAACAAGCAGTGTAATATAGCCCTACAACGCAACATCTTATCAACCAGCCCCTGTTTAAATACAGCTAAAACAAACACCCCCTGCCTAAGTGTGTGTACACACGGTGAGATATTTTCTTTCGATTTTGACTATATAGTCAAAATCGCAAGAAAAGTTAGTGCAGATCGCAAGGTGAAAGTCACCTTGCGATCCCGATGCGCGGTCCCGCCAGGTCGGCATCGCAAGAAAAGATAGACTGTGCAGGCAAGTCAATCCTTGCTAGATCGGTGTACTATCTAGTTCATCTCACATGTCAATGACATCTCACATAAGCCAAAATCTCACATAAGCCAAAATCGTAAGCACACATAGTCCATATCTCAAGAAAAGTTAGTCAAAATCTGTCCTATCTGGGCTCCGGGGAGTTCAAGGGAAATCGCAAGTGAAAATCGGGCATAGGAAGGATCTCACCGTGTGTACACACCTTAAGAACTGTTGAGAGATACATTTAGTGATCGTGGGAGAGAAAGAGACTGTCATTAATGCAAGTGAAATTGAGTTACTTTATCTGGAAAGGACTGAGTTTATTTGCCCAAGGAATCCTTATTACTAAATAAGCTGTATTTGTTGAGAGACACTACAATACCTTCGCTAGCTTCATCCTCTATTGAATAAACTTAGTCAAAGTGACATTCTTGTTAACCCATTGCAAAACTGTGGCACCTCAGTATGTAAAGAGAGATCCAATGTTATTTGCCAGTGAAGATTGCAACATCCTTATTAGGGAAAGTTAGGAATTTAGAAACTGTAAATGTGAATTGTATTTTTCATCACTCTTCTCATCACCACATTATTATTGTGTCATACTGGAATAATAATATTTATCTGTGATTAGATTTTTTGTCCTTTGGAATTATCAATTGTTTTCTGCCCTCTTGGTGAGAATTAATGTGTGTATACTGTGTGTATATGTGTGTGTACATGTTTATGTCTGTGTATGCTGTGTGTCTATGTGTATATGTCTGTATGTGTATATGTATGTATGTGTGTGTAAATGTGAGTGTTTGTGTGTAAAGGGGTGTATATGTCTGTGTGCATGTGTGTGTTTATGTGTATACATGTATATGTATGTGTATATATGAGTGTATATGTGTGTGCTTATGTATGTCCGTGTGTATATATCTTTGTATACAGTATGTGTGAGTATATGTGTGTTTGTGTATGTCTGTGTGTATATGTGTATATATGTGTTTATATTTGTGTGTTTGTGTGTATGTATATGTGCATATATCTGTGTATATTTGTGTGTTTATGTGTGTATGTGCCTAAACGTGTATGAATCTACAGTATATACAAGTTGAGTATCCCTTATCCAAAATTCAAAATCCCACATTTTTGGGTCCCCTACTGAGATAATGACATATGTATTATATACATTATCTATAAATATATATATTTATAAAATATAACATTATATATATATATATATATATATATATATATGTATGAGATATATATATATTTATTTATTATGTATAAGATCTATCTATCCATCTATCTATCTATCTATCTATCTATCTATCTATCTATCTATCTATCTATCTATCTATCTATCTATCTATCTATCTATCTGTATCTATCTATCTATCTATCTATCTATCTATCTATCTATCTATCTATCTATCTATCTATCTATCTATCTATCTATCTATCTATCTATCTATCTATCTACCAGGGACGTGCAGTCAGGGTAGGCACTCCCCTGTCATTAATTATTAAAATAATACAAAGAAATATATGCTTTAAACATTGTATTATTTTAATATTTTGTACCATGTAAAAAGTGTCTTACAGTAAATTGGTGTCAGAGGCACCGCTCTCGGTGCCTCCCGATGTAAATATGAAAGGGCCGGAAGCGGGGGGCAGGGCCAGGCATCGGGCAGTAAAAGCCCATTAAAAAAAGCCCTGCAAGTGGCACTAGTATAAGTGCCTCTTTGACAGGGGCGTGCTTTCAGACCATTTGAAAGCATGCCCCTGTCACTCAGATAGATGTGATTGGGCAGGGGGCACAGGGTTTGCCCCTGTCATCTAATACAGAGCAGCTGACAGGATGGAGAGGAGGGGTCACGATTCCCTCTCCTCTCCCAATTGTGCCGGCCCCCCTTCTGTCACTGGCTCCCAGCGGTTGACCAGTCACACCAGGGGAGCCCTGTTGCAAGGCAACACAGCAGTAACTTTGCGGCTTGCACCCCATCAGCCTGCTGTACACTACACTCACCATCCAAGGTGGCCCTGTACAGGTGGAACGGCAGAGTTAGGGGGCGCTGGAGGACGAGCACATCACATGGTGCAAGTAAGTGGCGCACGTGGAGGGGGGGGCTCAGGGAGGGTGTCCGATCCATCACCGCTGCACATCAATTTTTTTTTTTCCCTTAGAGGTCGGGCTGTGATCTCAGCTGCTCTTCACAGCTACAGTGTTTGCCGAGCAGGGCTGGAGGAGAATAGGCAGCTCCCATGGTCCTTTGCACTCTCTGCTCCTTGACTCCAGGCAGCACAGCTGAGCTGCTGAATTGCCACTAGTATCCCTGTCACATACCTCCCAACTTTTTATTTCTATAAAGAGGGACACATGCGCGGCGAAGCCGCGTGCGCTCCCGAAAAGGGGTGTGGCCTCCATTTTCATCACTGAGGGGGCATGCCCAGCGCTCTGTGAGCCGCTTGCATGCCCCCTCTCCCTATTCACTGCTGCTCTGCTAAGCAGGGCAGCGAGTGCATGAGCCTCCCAACTGCCCCCCCCCCCCACCATGGGACACTGCGGCCTGTGGGTGGGAGAGCGGGACAGTCCCTAAAAACGTGACTGTCCCGCGAAAATCAGGACAGTTGGGAGGTATGCTGTCAGGTGCCAGCTTCCTTTTATGTTATTGGTGTGGGGCAAGCAGAAATTGTGTGTGGGTGGGGGGGGCCAGTCTCCAGCAGTGCCGTAACTAGGTATGTGCGCTGTGTGCCTTGCACACAGCGCAGGATGACTTGGGGCGCAATCAGCCCTCCTCTCCCACACCAAGCTAACGCTTCTAGTACAGCAACCCCGTCCCCCCCTGATTGAAAGGGCCCACCGCCACAGTGGCACAGATCGGATTTCTTTTAGATCCGATCTCCGGTGCACTGCTGCGCTCGAGTGTGCGGCTCCTCACCGCATAGTAGACACTGGCAGGCAGCACGGCGCCGAAGTTCACAGGACAGCTGAGCGACGGCTCAGCTGTCCAATAACATTTGTACCAGCAGCAGCAGCAACCTGTGGGGAGGGAGGAGGAGGGATCACTGGCAGCAGCGTCAAGGCAGCGTGTGGAGCCGCCAAGCGCACGGAGGTTGTCCGTGGTCACAGCTCCCTGCCAGCCAGCCAGCCAGCCCGCCCGCCCCAGCCAGCCAGCCAGCCAGCCAAACAGAATAAAGTAAGGCTGGCTGTATTACCCTCCATCTGCTATAAATTAATTTAGAATGTTAGGCATGTATGTGTGTGTGTATATAGTATATATACATATATATTACATATATATATATACACGCACACACTAATATATATATGTGTGTGTGTGGGTATATATACATATATATATATACATATATACATATATATACACATATATATATATATATATATATACACACACATATATACATATATATATATATATATATATATATATTAGTGCTATGCCTATTATTGCTTTTCTAGTGAGTCTTGAAAAAGGAGCAGACGATCCGAACCACATTGACCTGCAGACCTGCAAATATACCAGATTTTTATTGCATTATACCTTGTGAATTACGTTTGTATTCCGCCATTGGTGATATATATGTATAGACCCGTCAAAGACGGCGGCATATCATTCATGTAATTCATCGGCCTTCCTCTTTATTAGGGGCCAGACGGGGGGATTCTACCTGCTGTAATGTGACAAAAGGAGCTCTACCTGTCGTACTGTGTCAGAGGGGATACTACCTGCTGTAATGTGTGAGAGAGGTTCTACCTGGTGTAATGTGTGTAAGTGGCACTACTGTTTGGCGTAATTTGAATAATGGAGACTACTGTGTAACGTGATATGAATCGGTATTATTTTTTGGTCCCTTCCCCATGAAGCCACCTCTATATTTCTCTGACGTCCTAGTGGATGCTGGGGACTCCGTAAGGACCATGGGGAATAGCGGCTCCACAGGAGACTGGGCACAAAAGTAAAGCTTTAGAACTACCTGGTGTGCACTGGCTCCTCCCCCTATGACCCTCCTCCAAGCTTCAGTTAGATTTTTGTACCCGAACGAGAAGGGTGCACACTAGGTGGCTCTCCTGAGCTGCTTAGTGAAAAGTTTAGTTTTAGGTTTTTTATGTTCAGTGAGACCTGCTGGCAACAGGCTCACTGCATCGAGGGACTAAGGGGAGAAGAAGCGAACTCACCTGCGTGCAGAGTGGATTGGGCTTCTTAGGCTACTGGACATTAGCTCCAGAGGGACCGATCACAGGCCCAGCCATGGATAGGTCCCAGAGCCGCGCCGCCGGCCCCCTTACAGAGCCAGAAGACAGAAGAGGTCCGGAAAATCGTCGGCAGAAGACGTCCTGTCTTCAACAAGGTAGCGCACAGCACTGCAGCTGTGCGCCATTGCTCTCAGCACACTTCACACTCCGGTCACTGAGGGTGCAGGGCGCTGGGGGGGGGGGGGCGCCCTGAGACGCAATAAAAACACCTTGGATGGCAAAAAATGCATCACATATAGCTCCTGGGCTATATGGATGAATTTAACCCCTGCCAGAATACACAGAAAAACGGGAGATAAGGCCGCAGAGAAGGGGGCAGAGCCTATCTCCTCAGCACACTGGCGCCATTTTCCCTCACAGCTCCGTTGGAGGGAAGCTCCCTGGCTCTCCCCTGCAGTCACTACACTACAGAAAGGGTTAAAAAAGAGAGGGGGGCACTAATTACGCGCAGTATTAAAAATACAGCAGCTATAAGGGGATAAACACTTATATAAGGTTATCCCTATATATATATAGCGCTCTGGTGTGTGCTGGCAAACTCTCCCTCTGTCTCCCCAAAGGGCTAGTGGGGTCCTGTCCTCTATCAGAGCATTCCCTGTGTGTGTGCTGTGTGTCGGTACGTTTGTGTCGACATGTATGAGGAGAAAAATGATGTGGAGACGGAGCAGATTGCCTGTAATAGTGATGTCACCCCCTAGGGGGTCGACACCTGAGTGGATGAACTGTTGGAAGGAATTACGTGACAGTGTCAGCTCTGTATAAAAGACAGTGGTTGACATGAGACAGCCGGCTACTCAGCTTGTGCCTGTCCAGACGTCTCATAGGCCGTCAGGGGCTCTAAAGCGCCCGTTACCTCAGATGGCAGATATAGACGCCGACACGGATACTGACTCCAGTGTCGACGGTGAAGAGACAAATGTGACTTCCAGTAGGGCCACACGTTACATGATTGAGGCAATGAAAAAATAAGAATTTACTCACCGATAATTCTATTTCTCATAGTCCGTAGTGGATGCTGGGGACTCCGAAAGGACCATGGGGAATAGCGGCTCCGCAGGAGACTGGGCACAAAAGTAAAAGCTTTAGGACTACCTGGTGTGCACTGGCTCCTCCCCCTATGACCCTCCTCCAAGCCTCAGTTAGGATACTGTGCCCGGACGAGCGTACACAATAAGGAAGGATTTTGAATCCCGGGTAAGACTCATACCAGCCACACCAATCACACCGTACAACTTGTGATTTGAACCCAGTTAACAGCATGATAACAGAGGAGCCTCTGAAAAGATGGCTCACAACAATAATAACCCGATTTTTGTAACAATAACTATGTACAAGTATTGCAGACAATCCGCACTTGGGATGGGCGCCCAGCATCCACTACGGACTATGAGAAATAGAATTATCGGTAAGTAAATTCTTATTTTCTCTGACGTCCTAGTGGATGCTGGGGACTCCGAAAGGACCATGGGGATTATACCAAAGCTCCCAAACGGGCGGGAGAGTGCGGATGACTCTGCAGCACCGAATGAGAGAACTCCAGGTCCTCCTCAGCCAGGGTATCAAATTTGTAGAATTTAGCAAACGTGTTTGCCCTTGACCAAGTAGCTGCTCGGCAAAGTTGTAAAGCCGAGACCCCTCGGGCAGCCGCCCAAGATGAGCCCACTTTCCGTGTGGAATGGGCTTTTACAGATTTTGGCTGTGGCAGGCCTGCCACAGAATGTGCAAGCTGAATTGTACTACAAATCCAACGAGCAATCGTTGGCTTAGAAGCAGGAGCACCCAGCTTGTTGGGTGCATACAGAATAAACAGCGAGTCAGATTTTCTGACTCCAGCCGTCCTGGAAACATATATTTTCAGGGCCCTGACTACGTCCAGCAACTTGGAATCCTCCAAGTCCCTAGTAGCCGCAGGCACTACAATAGGCTGGTTTAAGTGAAATGCTGAAACCACCTTAGGGAGAAATTGAGGACGAGTCCTCAATTCTGCCCTATCCGTATGAAAAATTAGGTAAGGGCTTTTATAGGATAAAGCCGCCAATTCTGATACACGCCTGGCTGAAAGCCAGGGCTAACAGCATTACCACTTTCCATGTGAGATATTTTAAGTCCACAGTGGTGAGTGGTTCAAACCAATGTGATTTTAGGAATCCCAAAACTACATTGAGATCCCAAGGTGCCACTGGAGGCACAAAAGGAGGCTGTATATGCAGTACCCCCTTGACAAACGTCTGAACTTCAGGAACTGAAGCTAGTTCTTTTTGGAAGAATATTGACAGGGCCGAAATTTGAACCTTAATGGACCCTAATTTTAGGCCCATAGACAGTCCTGTTTGCAGGAAATGCAGGAAACGACCCAGTTGAAATTCCTCTGTAGGGGCCTTCCTGGCCTCACACCACGCAACATATTTACGCCAAATACGGTGATAATGTTGCACAGTTACATCCTTCCTGGCTTTGATCAGGGTAGGGATGACTTCATCCGGAATGCCTTTTTCCTTCAGGATCCGGCATTCAACCGCCATGCCGTCAAACGCAGCCGCGGTAAGTCTTGGAACAGACATGGTCCCTGCTGGAGCAAGTCCTTTCTTAGAGGTAGAGGCCACGGGTCTTCCGTGAGCAGGGGCGGAACTACTGGCGGGGCAGGCAGTGCATTGCACTTGGGCCCCGCCGCACTCAGGGGCCCACAGCCGCCGGCCGGCATTTAGAACAGATTGACATGCGGACGAACGTCCGCATGTCAATCTGCGGTCTCCTCTCCCTCCCTGCTGCGGTGCCTGCTCCCCCGGCCCCCCCTCCCCCCTCTATGTGTTGGAGGGACACGAGCGCATCGCGCGTCTCTCCTGTGTCCCTCCTGGCTCTCCCCCAGCTGTCTAAGGAAGCATGTGCCGTTCGTGAGCTCTGATTGGCTTACGAACGGCACTTCCTTCATTAGACCGGCCGGGGGGAGAGCCAGGAGGGACACAGGAGAGACGCGCGATGCGCTCGTGTCCCTCCAACACATAGAGGGGGGGCCGGGGGAGCAGGCACTGCGGCATATACCTGGCACTGGGGACATATACCTGGCACTGGGGGGACATTACGGTGTGTGGCATAATGTATCACGGACATTGCGGTGTGTGTCATAATGTTTCAGGCATTACGGTGTGTTGTATACTATATCACGGGCATTGTGGTATGTGGTATAATGTCTCAGGATCATTGTGGTGTGTGTCATACTGTGTGGTGTGTGTCATACTGTGTCACAGACATTGTATGTGCTATAATGTATCAGGGGCATTGCAGTGTGTAGCATAATGTATAACGGGCATTGCGATTCCTGGCATAATGTGTCACACGCATTACGGTGTGTGGAATAATGTGTCACAGGCATTACGGTGTGTGGCATAATGTGTCGGGGGCATTACGGTGTGTGGCATAATGTGTCGGGGGCATTACAGTGTGTGGCATAATGTGTAGGGGGCATTACGGTGTGTGCATATTGTGTCATGTGCATTATTGTCAGTGATCGCAAAAACGCGCTATGGCGCGTATTTTACCCAGAAACAGCCGCCCAGGACTCACATTTAGAAGATGAGCGGGTCCCACAGGACGCGCTCATCTGAATATGTGTTTGCATGTGTTAAGCCTGTCAGCGGAATGCAGGAGGTGACTGGCTGTTTCCTCGGCCAATCACCTCCTGTAGTCTCCATCCAATCACAGCCTGCAGCATCTCCCGCTTTGAATCCTGCTCCCCGCCAGCACATGAATCTGTGCTGCAGGGCTGACAGACTGGCCCCGCTCATCCGGCTCCACTGCCGCTCTGCCGCCAGCACCCTCCTCTGCGACTGGGAGTACAGCTCCGGATCTGCCCGCCGCCACCCCCCTACCCGGGACCCGCTCAACGCCCCACCGAGACCCGACAACTACCTTCCAGCAGGAGCCGGCCGGGCTGCGCAGCTCCCGCTGTAGGTAAGCAGTAGACAGTGCTGCATCGCCCCGCTTCACCTGGAGTAGCTGGTGCAGATGCGGGATGTCCGGGGGCTGCAAGCTCCGTGTGTGCAATGTGAGGCCGCTCAGAGTGTCAGGGCCTCACTGACACCATTTTTCTGACAGCACAGTGCAGTGAGTGCACTGGCACAAGTAGCCAGCCTGCGCCGCAGCATGAAGGAGCTATCTGTGAAATCGCAAGCAGAGGCTGGCAAGAAGGAGCTCCTCCGATCGCTTCCCCTGACGGGCTGGCCACTGCTAAATATACCAGTAATCAGTACAACTGTGCAGTGACACTGACTTTCCCATTGCACCTGGGGCTCCACTACTTTGTGTCACGAACCGGTCTCTTACCTCTGCGGGTTCTGGGGTTCATCCGTTGCCAGTGCGGTTGCTCGCGGTGCTGTGCGCCCGTGTGGGGACACGGCGTGATCAATGGCACAGGTAATGCAGAGTCTGGGAACTGTGAGTGCGGGGACCAAATGGCCTAAGGCACTGCGGTGTGTCTGCTGTATAGGAGGTGGCCATGTTGGAGACCAAATAGCTAATACAGAGCACTTGTGAAAACACCTGTGGGCAGGTGTAAGCCAATCCCGTGCTTGTGCTGCCTTTAAGTAGGCTGGGATTATGTTACTCTGGGCCAGTGCTTTGTTGTATCAAAGCTGTGCTCTAGCTCTGAGCTCTCTCCGTGCATTCCTGTGTGATTCCCGTGGTCCAGATATCGCCTCCGTTCCCAGAGGTCCGTCTGCAGCCTTCACTGCTGAAAGATCCACCGGCTCTCTGCTGTGCTGTCAGTTAATTGCACTCCTATTGGAAATAGTTGGATTCCCAGTGTCCTGCATGAGGTTACCTTGTCAGTCTGCCTATCATTCAAAGTCTGGAGGATTCTGTTTCTCTCAGCTGTTCGTTTGTTCAACTCTGCATTTAACCCATTCATCACCTTGTCTTCTACTACAGTTTCACAGTGATCTCCGGAACCCGCAAGTAACCCAATTCAGTACTTTTATTTGCTATGTTGTCATTACAAGGATAATTCATCACAGTCTCTCAGTTAACTCTCAAAGCTCCATTGCCAATTCTTACAGTTAATTCTTCATGTCTGCATTATCCAGTTAATAACATTCTGCAGTTCAGCATCAAAGCTTGTTTATATTTGCTATGTTGTCATAACAAGGATAATTCTTCACAGTCTCTCAGTTAACTCTCAAAACTCCATTGCAAATCCTTACAGTTATCTCTTCATGTCTGCATTATCCAGTTAATCATATTCTGCAGTTCAGCATCAAAGCTCGTTTATATTTGGACAATCCAACATTTATTCATCAGCTTGTTTTGCATATGTTTCCATGAACATTTCTTTTATGTATTTTTGAGTTTTCTCTTGCATATTATTCCTGCAATACTTCAGTATAATATGATGATTAACAACTTGTCAGTTAACTCTTTACTGAATTGTTATTTTGAATAAATATATGAATCGGAACTTTCTTCGTCCTCCCTGCTTTCTTCATACCCCAGCACCTACACCTGTGGTTGGTTCCGGGTTAACGGATTCACAAAAACACCCGGGCCTGACAGTAAGCACTGGCCACATGGATCCGTCAAGTGACCAATTCGCAGGAGGCGGTGCTACGTCAGATATCCTTTCCCGTCTGGAAAACCAGGAGTCTATACAGACACAAATAGTGCAGTTTATGCAAACTATGGCAGACCGTTTAGAGACTCTTCATACAGCTATTAAAACGTTCCAAGTCCAGATTCCAACCCCAGATGTCCCAGTTACCACTACAGCTTCTCCTGTGACGCTGCCTACGTCCCGCTTGCAGTTACCCTCTCCGAGTAAGTTTGACGGAACTCCAAAACTTTGCAGAGGATTCTTGAATCAATGCGAGATCCAGTTTGAACTGATGTCTGCCAGTTTCCCATCAGCTCATTCTAAGGTTGCATATATTATTGCCCTCCTCTCCGGTCAGGCTCTGGAGTGGGCATCACCATTATGGGAGAGAGGTGATCCTATCCTCTCTAATTACAAAGAGTTCGTATCTTCCTTCCGGAGAATCTTTGACGAACCAGGCAGGACCACCTCAGCATCCTTGGAGATTCTCCGTCTACGTCAAGGTTTACGTCCTGTCAGTCAATATATTATTCAGTTTCGCACGTTGTCTTCAGAGTTAAACTGGAATGAGGAGGCCCTGATCGCCGCGTTTTGGAATGGACTTTCAGAAAGAATCAAGGATGATTTAACTATCCGGGATGTGCCAATTAAACTGGATGAATTGATTTCTCTCTGTAACAAACTTGATCTACGTTACAGGGAACGATGTTTAGAGAAATCCAGGGCAGAGCGATCCAGTCCACGTGATCATCCTAGACCTCGACAAGATTCTTCATCACAGTCTCCAGTAATGACTGAAGAACCTATGCAGATTGGGCACTCTCGCCTCACAGAGGAGGAACGACTTCGTCGTCGACAGGGTAACCTCTGCATGTACTGTGGGTCCTCCGAACATTTAGTTAAATTCTGCAAACTCCGACCGGGAAACTCTCGCCTCCTAGCTTATTCAAGAGAGGTTAAGCTAGGAGTTACTTTAGAATCACGTTCTGGGAAAGAGCCAACCTTGTCTATTCAATTAGAAGTTCCAAGTTCTACAGTGAAAGTTTCAGCCCTCCTAGATTCCGGGGCAGCCAAGAACTTCATCTCCTCAGCCTTTGTCACACGGTCTAAAGTTCAAACCATGCCCCTGGAAGCAGCAGTTGCTGTTACAGCAGTGGATGGAAGTCGAATTCCAGATGGTATAATTACTCATCGAACCGTATGTCTCAAGATGAAAGTTGGTGAGCTCCATTCCGAATACCTCTCCTTCTACGTGATTCCCAAAGCCTCTCAAGATGTGATACTTGGTTTACCTTGGCTGCAGAAACATAATCCTCAACTTAATTGGCAAACCATGGAAGTCCTTTCATGGGGTAAATCTTGTACCAAGGACTGTGTAGCTACAATTGTACCTCTTCGGTCAATTAGCCTTTCCGATCTACCTCCGGTGTATCAATCCCTTGCGGATGTTTCCAGTAAGCAAGCAGCAGACTCTCTACCTCCTCATCGTGAATGGGACTGCCCAGTCGTCCTGGTTCCGGGCAAGACCCCTCCTAGGGGACAAATTCATCCGCTATCCATCCCAGAGACGCGAGCTATCCGGGATTGGTCCACTCCTACAACTCTCAAGGGGATTCAGCGATTTCTTGGCTTTGCTAATTTCTATAGGAGATTCATTAAGAATTATTCTACGTTAGCTGCTCCTATCACAGCCCTAACTCGCAAGGGAGCAAATCCTACGAACTGGTCTTCTGAAGCAATCAAAGCCTTCTCTGATTTAAAGCAAGCCTTTGTGTCAGCCCCCATTCTTCGACAGCCTGATTTGAATCGTCCCTTTCTACTAGAGGTGCATGCATCTACAGAAGCAGTAGGAGCTGTGTTGTCACAAGTCTTTGAAGATAAAAAGGTCCATCCCTGCGGATATTTCTCCCGTAAGTTCCTCCCGGCAGAACGTAATTATGCAATCGGTGAGCAAGAGTTACTTGCCATCAAGTTGGCATTTGAGGAGTGGAGATACCTTCTAGAAGGAGCTCAACATCGCATTACAGTTTATACTGATCATAAGAATCTTCTGTATCTGCAGTCAGCTCAGTGTTTGAATCCACGACAAGCTCGATGGGCGCTTTTCTTCTCACGATTTGATTTCAAACTCTCCTATCGTCCAGGGTCTCAGAACAAAAAGGCAGATGCCCTTTCCCAGTCCTTTGCTTCTTCTGAATTAAATGATGCTACCACGAATCAAGCCATTGTGAATCCTACGTCCTTCTTAATGACTCAAACCTCTCCAGTTCCTCCGCCTGGCAAGACCTTTGTCGCCACAAGTCTTCGAAAACGGCTGCTTACCTGGGCTCACTCCTCTTCCTTCATGGGTCATCCTGGGGTTCTAAAGACTCTCAAATTTATTCAACAGTCTTATTGGTGGCCACGTCTCAAAGCCGATGTCCAAGAGTTTATAGCAGCATGTCCTAAATGTGCCCAACATAAGAGTCCAAGAAGTTCTCCACCAGAGTTTCATCCATTGCCAGCCCTAGAGGTTCCAGCAGCAGATCAAGAGCTTCAACGTCTATCTAGCATCTGGAGTTGTGTACGTAAGTCCTTGGTCAAAACTTCCGCTCGTTATAAATCTTTTGCAGATAGAAAACGTAAAGCTGTACCGAGTTACAAAGTGGGAGACCAAGTTTGGATTTCTACGCGCAATCTCAAGTTCAAAGTTCCTTCTAAGAAATTTGCTCCCAAGTTTATTGGTCCATTTCCCATTGTTAAGGTACTCAACCCTGTGTCATACAAAGTCAAGTTGCCACCGTCTTTGAGAATTCCTAACGCCTTTCATACATCTTTACTGAAGCCTTTGATTCTCAATAAGTTCCGTACTACCCAGTCCAAATCTCCTAAAGTTCACTCTTTGCAGAATGAGGAATTTGAAGTTAAAGAGATTGTGGACTCACGTTCCCGATATGGACGTTTACAGTTTCTGGTCGACTGGAAGGGTTACGGTCCAGAGGAAAGATCCTGGGTTTTCTCTGAAGATGTTCATGCTCCAAGACTGGTACAGAAATACTTCTCCAAAAATCCTGATAAGGTTCAAAGGTGTTCGGAGACCACCCTTAGAGGAGGGGGTACTGTCACGAACCGGTCTCTTACCTCTGCGGGTTCTGGGGTTCATCCGTTGCCAGTGCGGTTGCTCGCGGTGCTGTGCGCCCGTGTGGGGACACGGCGTGATCAATGGCACAGGTAATGCAGAGTCTGGGAACTGTGAGTGCGGGGACCAAATGGCCTAAGGCACTGCGGTGTGTCTGCTGTATAGGAGGTGGCCATGTTGGAGACCAAATAGCTAATACAGAGCACTTGTGAAAACACCTGTGGGCAGGTGTAAGCCAATCCCGTGCTTGTGCTGCCTTTAAGTAGGCTGGGATTATGTTACTCTGGGCCAGTGCTTTGTTGTATCAAAGCTGTGCTCTAGCTCTGAGCTCTCTCCATGCATTCCTGTGTGATTCCCGTGGTCCAGATATCGCCTCCGTTCCCAGAGGTCCGTCTGCAGCCTTCACTGCTGAAAGATCCACCGGCTCTCTGCTGTGCTGTCAGTTAATTGCACTCCTATTGGAAATAGTTGGATTCCCAGTGTCCTGCATGAGGTTACCTTGTCAGTCTGCCTATCATTCAAAGTCTGGAGGATTCTGTTTCTCTCAGCTGTTCGTTTGTTCAACTCTGCATTTAACCCATTCATCACCTTGTCTTCTACTACAGTTTCACAGTGATCTCCGGAACCCGCAAGTAACCCAATTCAGTACTTTTATTTGCTATGTTGTCATTACAAGGATAATTCATCACAGTCTCTCAGTTAACTCTCAAAGCTCCATTGCCAATTCTTACAGTTAATTCTTCATGTCTGCATTATCCAGTTAATAACATTCTGCAGTTCAGCATCAAAGCTTGTTTATATTTGCTATGTTGTCATAACAAGGATAATTCTTCACAGTCTCTCAGTTAACTCTCAAAACTCCATTGCAAATCCTTACAGTTATCTCTTCATGTCTGCATTATCCAGTTAATCATATTCTGCAGTTCAGCATCAAAGCTCGTTTATATTTGGACAATCCAACATTTATTCATCAGCTTGTTTTGCATATGTTTCCATGAACATTTCTTTTATGTATTTTTGAGTTTTCTCTTGCATATTATTCCTGCAATACTTCAGTATAATATGATGATTAACAACTTGTCAGTTAACTCTTTACTGAATTGTTATTTTGAATAAATATATGAATCGGAACTTTCTTCGTCCTCCCTGCTTTCTTCATACCCCAGCACCTACACCTGTGGTTGGTTCCGGGTTAACGGATTCACAAAAACACCCGGGCCTGACACTTTGACACAGTTGGAACTGATTATCGGTATATTTAGCAGTGGCCAGCCCGTCAGGGGAAGCGATTGGACGAGCTCCTTCTTGCCAGAGAACAGCCTCTGCTTGCGATTTCACATAGAGCTCCTCCAGGCTGCGGCTACTACAGGCGCAGTCTGGCTACTTGTGCCAGTGCACTCACTGCACTGTGCTGTCAGAAAAAATGGTGAGTGTCAGTGAGTTGCTGCTGGGGGCGGAACCACTTGTGTCAAACGGCTCCTTCGTGCAACTGGAGGTGATAAGTGAGTGGTTACTGCAATGTGCCTCAGTGCTCTACCAGGCGCATTGTGTATAATAACGTGCTCTACCAGGCGCATTGTGTATAATAACGTGTTCTACCTGGCGCAATGTGTATGATAACGTGCTCTACCTGGCGCAATGTGTATGATAACGTGTTCTACCTGGCGCAATGTGTATGATAACGTGCTCTACCTAGTGCAATGTGTATAATAACGTGCTCTACCTAGTGCAATGTGTATAATAACGTGCTCTACCAGGCGCATTGTGTATAATAACGTGCTCTACCAGGCGCATTGTGTATAATAACGTGTTCTACCTAGTGCAATGTGTATAATAACGTGCTCTACCAGGCGCATTGTGTATAATAACGTGTTCTACCTAGTGCAATGTGTATTATAACGTGCTCTACCTGGCGCATTGTGTATAATAACGTGTTCTACCTGGCGCAATGTGGCTGATAACGTGCTCTACCATGCGCATTGTGTATAATAACGTGTTCTACCTGACGCAATGTGTATGATAACTTGCTCTACCTAGCAGCAATGTGTATGATAACTTGCTCTACCTAGCGGCAATGTGTATGATAACATGCTCTACCTGATGCAATGTGTATGATAACTTGCTCTACCTAGCGGCAATGTGTATGATAACATGCTCTGCCTGGCGCAATGTGTATGATAACGTGCTCTACCTGGCGCAGTGTGTATAACGTGTTCTACCTGGTGCACTGTGTATGATAAAGTGCTCTACCTAGCGGCAATGTGTATGAAAACGTGCTCTACCTGGTGCGAAGTGTATGACGTGCTGTACCTGGTGCAAAGTGTATGACGTGCTGTACCTGGTGCAAAGTGCATGACGTGCTGTACCTGGTGCAAAGTGTATGACGTGCTGTACCTGGAGCAAAGTGTATGACGTGATCTACCTGGATCAGTGTGCATAGGAGGTTCTACCTGGTGCAATGTGTATAAGCGCCACTACTGTGTGGTGTAATGTGAATTGACACTATTATGTGGTCACGCCCCTTCCCTATGGGGAATCTGCCTGCCGCTATGTATAAAAATGGGGAATCTGCCTGCCGCTATGTATAAAAATGGGGAATCTGCCTGCCGCTATGTATAAAAATGGGGAATCTGCCTGCCGCTATGTGTAAAAAGGTAGAATCTGCCTGCCGTAATGTCTAAAAAGGGCACGCTATCTGCCGTTATGTGTAAAAGTGTATGGTGTCTGCCGTAATGTGTAAAATGGGGACACTGTCTGCCGTAATGTGTAAAATGGGGACGCTGTCTGCCGTAATGTGTAAAAAGTGCACGCTGTCTGCCGCTATGTGTAACGAGGGCACGCTGTCTGCCGCTATGTGTAACGAGGGCACGCTGTCTGCCATTGTGTAAAAAGTGTATGCTGTCTGCCGCTATGTGTAACGAGGGCACGCTGTCTGCCGTTATGTGTAAAAAGTGCACGCTGTCTGCCGTTATGTGTAAAAAGGGGAATCTGTTCGCTGTAAGGAGTAAAAGGGTCTCTACCTGGTGTAGTGGTGCTACTGTGCGGCGTAATTTGAAGAATGGAGACTACTGTGCACCGTTTTATGAATTGGTATTATTTTGTGGACACACCCCTTCCCCACGAAGCCACGCCTACGGCGCGCACTGCCCATGGGGTGGACTTGGATGGGATGGGGGGGGGGGGGGCCCAAAGCATTTTGTTGCACCTGGGCCCACCGCTTGTTCCGCCACTGTCCGTGAGCATCTCTTGAAGTTCCGGGTACCAAGTCCTTCTTGGCCAATCCGGAGCCACGAGTATAGTCTTTACTCCTCTCCTTCTTATGATTCTCAGTACCTTGGGTATGAGAGGCAGAGGAGGGAACACATACACTGACTGGTACACCCACGGTGTTACCAGAGCGTCCACAGCTATTGCCTGAGGATCCCTTGACCTGGCGCAATATCTGTCCAGTTTTTTGTTGAGGCGGGACGCCATCATGTCCACCTTTGGTTTTTCCCAACGGTTCACAATCATGTGGAAGACTTCTGGGTGAAGTCCCCACTCCCCCGGGTGGAGATCGTGTCTGCTGAGGAAGTCTGCTTCCCAGTTGTCCACTCCCGGAATGAACACTGCTGACAGTGCTATCACATGATTTTCCGCCCAGCGAAGAATCCTTGCAACTTCCGTCATTGCCCTCCTGCTTCTTGTGCCGCCCTGTCTGTTTACGTGGGCGACTGCCGTGATGTTGTCCGACTGGATCAACACCGGCTGACCCTGAAGCAGAGGCCTTGCCTGACTTAGGGCATTGTAAATGGCCCTTAGTTCCAGGATATTTATGTGAAGTGACGTTTCCATGCTTGACCACAAGCCCTGGAAATTTCTTCCCTGTGTGACTGCTCCCCAGCCTCTCAGGCTGGCATCCGTGGTCACCAGGACCCAATCCTGAATGCCGAATCTGCGGCCCTCTAGGAGATGAGCACTCTGTAACCACCACAGGAGAGACACCCTTGTCCGTGGAGACAGGGTTATCCGCTGATGCATTTGAAGATGCGATCCGGACCATTTGTCCAGCAGATCCCACTGAAAAGTTCTTGCGTGGAATCTGCCGAATGGAATCGCTTCGTAAGAAGCCACCATCTTTCCCAGGACCCTTGTGCATTGATGCACTGACACTTGGCCTGGTCTTAGGAGGTTCCTGACTAGGTTGGATAACTCCCTGGCTTTCTCCTCCGGGAGAAACACCTTTTTCTGTACTGTGTCCAGAATCATCCCTAGGAACAGCAGACGTGTCGTCGGAATCAGCTGCGATTTTGGAATATTTAGAATCCATCCGTGCTGTCGTAGTACTACTTGAGATAGTGCTACTCCGACCTCTAACTGTTCTCTGGACCTTGCCCTTATCAGGAGATCATCCAAGTAAGGGATAATTAAGACGCCTTTTCTTCGAAGAAGAATCATCATTTCGGCCATTACCTTGGTAAAGACCCGGGGTGCCGTGGACAATCCAAACGGCAGCGTCTGAAACTGATAGTGACAGTTCTGTACCACAAACCTGAGGTACCCTTGGTGAGAAGGGCAAATTGGGACATGGAGGTAAGCATCCTTGATGTCCAGAGACACCATATAGTCCCCTTCTTCCAGGTTCGCTATCACTGCTCTGAGTGACTCCATCTTGAACTTGAACCTTTTTATGTAAGTGTTCAAGGATTTCAGATTTAAAATAGGTCTCAGCGAGCCGTCCGGCTTCGGTACCACAAACAGCGTGGAATAATACCCCTTTCCCTGTTGTAGGAGGGTACCTTGATTATCACCTGCTGGGAATACAGCTTGTGAATGGCTTCCAATACCGCCTCCCTGTTGGGGGGAGACGTTGGTAAAGCAGACTTCAGGAACCGGCGAGGGGGAGACGTCTCGAATTCCAATTTGTACCCATGAGATACTACCTGCAGGATCCAGGGGTCCACTTGCGAGTGAGCCCACTGCGCGCTGAAATTCTTGAGACGGGCCCCCACCGTGCCTGAGTCCGCTTGTAAGGCCCCAGCGTCATGCTGAGGACTTGGCAGAAGCGGGGGAGGGCTTCTGTTCGTGGGAAGAGGCTGTCTGCTGCAGTCTTTTTCCCCTTCCTCTGCCCCGGGGCAGATATGAGTGGCCTTTTGCCCGCTTGCCCTTATGGGGACGAAAGGACTGAGCCTGAAAAGACGGTATCTTTTTCTGCTGAGAGGTGACCTGGGGTAAAAAGGTGGATTTCCCAGCCATTGCCGTGGCCACCAGGTCCGATAGACCGACCCCAAATAACTCCTCCCCTTTATACGGCAATACTTCCATATGCCGTTTGGAATCCGCATCACCTGACCACTGTCGCGTCCATAACCCTCTTCTGGCAGAAATGGACATCGCACTTACCAGAGCCGGCCATAGGTATAGGCAAACTAGGCAATTGCCTAGGGCATTTGATATGCCTAGGGGCATCAGCAGCTTCTGCTGATTAAAATGATATGCGGCATGCCTATATTCTGTGTGTAGCATTTCATGTGCAGATACAGCCACAGTCTCACACAGTATATAGGCATGCTGCATATCATTTTAATCAGCAGAAGCTGCTTGTGCATCCTAGCCACATAGCAATGCAAATAAGATGCATTTTCATAAAAAAAAAACGTGCCTGACGTTATAATTGAGGCAAGATTTGAGGACACATCTGTATCCAAGCAGAGGCAGAGGTCACAGTGTTAGTAGCAGTGTGAGTGCTGTGTGCATGTGAGTGGGTTGGTTGTGCAGTAGTGTTCAGAATATGTGTAAGGAGCATTATGTGTGTCATGTAAAAATGCATCAATAATGTGCAACATATGTGTAAGGGGCACTGTGTGTAATTATGTGTATAAGGGCATTAATAATGTGCGGCATATGTGTTACAGGGTACTACTTTATGTGTAAAGGGGCACTAATAATGTGCAGCAAATGTGTAGGTGGCACTGAGTGTGTCATTATGTGTATAAGGGCATTAATAATGTGCGGCATATGTGTAAGGGGCATTATGTGTAAAAGGGCATTAATAAAGGTTGTCATAATGTGTAAGGCGCATTATGGTTATAAGGACATTAATAAGGAGTCTCGTGTAAGGGGCATTACTGTGTGGAATTGTGTGTATAAATGCATTACTAATGTGTGGCATTTTGTGTATAAGGTGCTCTACTATATGGCGTTGCATATAGAAAGGGCACTACTGTGTCGTCTAATGTGAATAAAGAGCAATAGGGTGTGGTGTAATGTGAATAAGGAGCAATTCAGTGTGATGTAATGTGAATAAGGGGCTCTACTGTGAGGAGTAACGTTTATAAGGTAAAGTGATACTACTGTGGGGTGTAATATGAATTATGGACACTATCGCATGATCAAATGTGAATAAAGTTGCTGTGCGCCAAAGGTGCGAGCTGTTCCTATTTAAAGTATAGGGGGTACAAACACCAAAATAAGGACTGCTATGGGTGAGGGGTGATGGTGCTGGGAAAGAGGTGCAAGGTCAGAGGCGGAACCAGCGGTGGTGCTAGGGGGCACCAGCCAAAATCTTGCCTAGGGCATCATATTGGTTAGGGCCGGCTCTGGCACTTACTCTTGATGCCAGAGTGCAAATATCCCTCTGTGCATCTCGCATATATAGAAATGCATCCTTTAAATGCTCTATAGTCAATAATATATTGTCCCTGTCCAGGGTATCAATATTTTCAGTCAGGGAATCCGACCAAGCCACCCCAGCACTGCACATCCAGGCTGAGGCGATTGCTGGTCGCAGTATAATACCAGTATGTGTGTATATACTTTTTAGGATATTTTCCAGCTTCCTATCAGCTGGTTCCTTGAGGGCGGCCGTATCAGGAGACGGTAACGCCACTTGTTTTGATAAGCGTGTGAGCGCCTTATCTACCCTAGGGGGTGTTTCCCAACGCGCCCTAACCTCTGGCGGGAAAGGGTATAATGCCAATAATTTTTTAGAAATTAGCAGTTTTTTATCGGGGAAAACCCACGCTTCATCACACACCTCATTTAATTCATCTGATTCAGGAAAAACTACGGGTAGTTTTTTCACACCCCACATAATACCCTTTTTTGTGGTACTTGTAGTATCAGAAATGTTCAAAACCTCCTTCATTGCCGTGATCATGTAACGTGTGGCCCTACTGGAAAATACGTTTGTTTCCTCACCGTCGACACTGGAGTCAGTGTCCGACCTGAGGTAACGGGCGCTTTAGAGCCCCTGACGGTGTTTGAGACGCCTGTACAGGTATTAACTGATTTGCCGGCTGTCTCATGTCGTCAACAGTCTTTTGTAAAGTGCTGACACTATCACGTAATTCTTTCCATAAGACCATCCAGTCAGGTGTCGACTCCCTAGGGGGTGACATCACTAACACAGGCAATTGCTCCGCCTCCACACCATTTTCCTCCTCATACATGTCGACACAACGTACCGACACACAGCACACACACAGGGAATGCTCTGATAAAGGACAGGACCCCACTAGCCCTTTGGGGAGACAGAGGGAGAGTTTGCCAGCACACACCAAAGCGCTATATATATATATAGGGATAACCTTATATAAGTGTTTTTCCCTGATATAGCTGCTGTATATATTTATCTGCCAAATTAGTGCCCCCCCTCTCTTGTTTTACCCTGTTTCTGTAGTGCAGGACTGCAGGGGAGAGTCAGGGAGCCTTCCTCCAACGGAGCTGTGAGGAAAAAATGGCGCCAGTGTGCTGAGGAGATAGGCTCCGCCCCCTTCTCGGCGGCCTTTCTCCCGCTTTTTTAAGGAAAAATTGGCAGGGGTTAAATGCATCCATATAGCCCAGGAGCTATATGTGATGTATTTTTTGCCAAATAAGGTGTTTTTATTGCGTCTCAGTGCGCCCCTCCCCCAGCGCCCTGCACCCTCAGTGACCGGAGTGTGAAGTGTGCTGAGAGCAATGGCGCACAGCTGCGGTGCTGTGCGCTACCTTATTGAAGACAGGATGTCTTCTGCCGACGATTTTCCGGACCTCTTCAGTCTTCTGGCTCTGTAAGGGGGCCGGCGGCGCGGCTCTGGGACCCATCCATGGCTGGGCCTGTGATCGTCCCTCTGGAGCTAATGTCCAGTAGCCTAAGAAGCCCAATCCACTCTGCACGCAGGTGAGTTCGCTTCTTCTCCCCTTAGTCCCTCGGTGCAGTGAGCCTGTTGCCAGCAGGTCTCACTGAAAATAAAAAACCTACTTTAAACTTTTACTCTAAGCAGCTCAGGAGAGCCCCTTAGTATGCACCCTTCTCGTTCGGGCACAAAAATCTAACTGAGGCTTGGAGGAGGGTCATAGGGGGAGGAGCCAGTGCACACCAGGTAGTCCTAAAGCTTTTACTTTTGTGCCCAGTCTCCTGCGGAGCCGCTATTCCCCATGGTCCTTTCGGAGTCCCCAGCATCCACTAGGACGTCAGAGAAATGTTTTACACATTTCTGATAATACGAGTACCACCAAAAAGGGGTATTATGTTCGGTGAGGAAAAACTACCTGTAGTTTTCCTGAATCTGAGAAATTAAATGAGGTGTGTGATGATGCGTGGTTTTCCCCCGATAACAACTGATAATTTCTGAAATGTTATTGGCATTATATCCTTTACCGCCAGAGGTTAGGGTGCGTTGGGAAACACCCCCTAGGGTGGATAAAGCGCTCACACGCTTGTAAGAACAAGGGCTCTACCCTCTCCTGAGATGGCCGCCCTTAAGGATCCTGCTGATAGAAAGCAGGAGGGTATCCTAAAATGTATTTACACACATACTGGTGTTATACTGCGACCAGCAATCGCCTCAGCCTGGATGTGCAGTGCTGGGTTGGCGTGGTCGGATTCCCTGACTGAAAATATTGATACCCTAGATAGGGACAGTATATTATTGCCTATAGAGCATTTAAAAGATGCATTTCTATATATGCGTGATGCACAGCGGAATATTTGCCGACTGGCATCAAGTCTAAGTGCGTTGTCCATTTCTGACAGTAGAGGGTTATGGACACGACAGTGGTCAGGTGATGCGGATTCCAAACGGCATTTGGAAGTATTGCCTTATTAAGGGGAGGAGTTATTTGGGGTCGGTCTTTCAGACCTGGTGGCCACGGCAACAGCTGGGAAATCCACGTTTGTACCCCAGGTCGCCTCTCAACATAAGAAGACGCCGTATTATCAGGCGCAGTCTTTTCGTGGGCAAGCGGGCAAAAGGTTACTCATTTGTGCCCCGTGACAGAGGGAGAGGAAAAAGGCTGCAGAAATCAGCCAGTTCCCAGGAACAGAAGCCCTATCCCGCCTCTGCCAAGCCCTCAGTATGACGCTGGGGCTTTACAAGCAGAATCAGGCACGGTGGGGGCCCGTCTCAATGAATTTCAGCGCGCAGCGGGCTCACTCGCAAGTAGACCCCTGGATCCTTCAGGTGATATCTCAGGGGTACAAATTGGAATTCGAGACGTCTCCCCCTCGCCGTTTCCTAAAGTCGGCTTTACCGATGTCTCCTTCTGACAGGGAGGCAGTTTTGGAAGCCATTCACAAGCTGTATTCCCAGCAGGTGATAATCAAGGTACCCCTCCTGCAACAGGGAACGGGGTATTATTCCACACTGTTGTGGTACCGAAGCCGGACGGCTCGGTGAGACCGATTCTAAATCTAAAATCTAGAACACTTACATACGGAGGTTCAAATTCAAGATTGAGTCACTCAGAGCAGTGATTGCGAACCTGGAAGAAGGGGACTACATGATGTCTCGGGACATCAAGGATGCTTACCTTCATGTCCCAATTTACCCTTCTCACCAAGGGTACCTCAGGTTTATGGTACAGAACTGTCACTATCAGTTTCAGACGCTGCCGTATGGATGGTCCACGGTACCCTGGGTCTTTACCAAGGTAATGGCCGAAATGATGATACTCCTTCGAAGGAAGGGAATTTTAGTTATCCCTTACTTGGACGATTCCCTGATAAGGGTAAGATCCAGGGAACAGTTGGAGGTCGGTGTAGCACTATCTCAGGTAGTGTTGCGGCAGCACGATTGGATTCTCAATATTCCAAAATCGCAGCTGATTCCGACGACTCGTCTTCTGTTCCTAGGGATGATCCTGGACACAGTCCAGAAAAAGGTGTTTCTCCCGGAGGAGAAAGTCAGGGAGTTATCCGAGCTAGTCGGGAACCTCCTATAACCGAGCCAAGTCTCAGTACATCAATGAAATGGTTCTGGGAAAAATGGTGGCTTCCTACGAAGCAATCCCATTCGGCAGATTCCACGCAAGAACTTTCCAGTGGACCTGCTGGACAAATGGTCCGGGTCGCATCTTCAGATGCATCAGCGGATAACCCTGTCACCAAGCACAAGGGTGTCTCTCCTGTGGTGGTTGCAGAGTGCTCATCTTCTAGAAGGCCGCACATTCAGGACTGGGTCCTGGTGACCACGGATGCCAGCCTGCGAGGCTGGGGAGCAGTCACACAGGGAAGGAATTTCCAGAGCTTATGGTCAAGCCTGGAGACATCACTTCACATAAATATCCTGAAGCTAAGGGCCATTTACAATGCTCTAAGCTCAGCAAGACCTCTGCTTCAAGGTCACCCGGAGTTGATCCATTCGGACAACATCACGGCAGTCACCCACATAAACAGACAGGGTGACACAAGAAGCAGGAGGGCAATGGCAGAAGCTGCAAGGATTCTTCGCTGGGCGGAAAATCATGTGATAGCACTGTCAGCAGTATTCATTCCGGGAGTGGACAACTGGGAAGCAGACTTCCTCAGCAGACACGACCTCCACCCGGGAGAGTGGGGACTTCACCCAGAAGTCTTCCACATGTTTATAAAACTCGACAAGTATTGCGCCAGGTCAAGGGACCCTCAGGCAATAGCTGTAGACGCTCTGGTAACACAGTGGGTGTACCAGTCAGTGTATGTGTTCCCTCCTCTGCCTCTCATACCCAAGGTACTGAGAATTATAAGATGGAGAGGAGTAAGCACTATATTCGTGGCTCCGGATTGGCCAAGAAGGACTTGGTAACCGGAACTTCAAGAGATGCTCACGGAGGATCCGTGGCCTCTACCTCTAAGAAGGGACCTGCTCCAGCAAGGACCCTGTCTGTTCCAAGACTTACCGCGGCTGCATTTGACGGCATGGCGGTTGAACGCCGGATCCTGAAGGAGAAAGGCATTCCGGATGAAGTCATTCCTATCCTGATCAAAGCCAGGAAAGATATAACCGCAAAACATTATCACCGCATTTGGCAAAAATATGTTGCGTGGTGCGAGGCCAGTAAGGCCCCGACGGAGGAATTTTCAACTAGGTCGATTCCTACATTTCCTGCAAACAGGAGTGTCTATGGGCCTGAAATGGGGGTCCATTAAGGTTCAAATTTCGGCCCTGTCAATTTTCTTCCAAAAAGAACTAGCTTCAGTCCCTGAAGTTCAGACGTTTGTGAAAGGGGTACTGTATATACAGCCTCCTTTTGTGCCTCCAGTGGCACCTTGGGATCTAAATGTAGTTTTTGGGTTCCAAAAGTCACATTGGTTTGAACCACTTAAATATGTGGAGTTAAAATATCTCACATGGAAAGTGGTCATGCTGTTGGCCCTGGCCTGGGCCAGGTGCGTGTCAGAATTGGCGGCTTTATCCTGTAAAAGCCCTCATCTGATTTTCCATTCGGACAGGGCGGAATTGAGGACTTGTCCTCAGTTTCTCCCTAAGGTGGTTTTCAGCGTTTCACCTGAATCAACCTATTGTGGTGCCTGCGGCTACTAGGGACTTGGAGGACTCCAAGTTGCTAGACGTTGTCAGAGCCCTGGAAATATAGGTTTCCAGGACGGCTGGAGTCAGAAAATCTGACTCGTTGTTTATTCTGTATGCACCCAACAAGCTGGGTGCTCCTGCTTCTAAGCAGACTATTTCTCGTTGGATTTGTAGTACAATTCAGCTTGCACATTCTGTGGCAGGCCTGCCACAGCCAAAATCTGTAAAAGCCCATTCCACAAGGAAGGTGGGCTCATCTTGGGCGGCTGCCCGAGGGGTCTCGGCTTTACAACTTTGCCGAGCAGCTACTTGGTCAGGAGCAAATACGTTTGTAAAATTCTACAAATTTGATACCCTGGCTGAGGAGGACCTGGAGTTCTCTCATTTGGTGCTGCAGAGTCATCCGCACTCTCCCGCCCGTTTGGGAGCTTTGGTATAATCCCCATGGTCCTTACGGAGTCCCCAGCATCCACTAGGACGTCAGAGAAAATAAGAATTTACTTACCGATAATTCTATTTCTCGTAGTCCGTAGTGGATGCTGGGCGCCCATCCCAAGTGCGGATTGTCTGCAATACTGGTACATAGTTATTGTTACCAAAAAATCGGGTTATTGCTGTAGTGAGCCATCTTTTCTAGAGGCTCCTCTGTTATCATGCTGTTAACTGGGTTTAGATCACAAGTTATATGGTGTGATTGGTGTGGCTGGTATGAGTCTTACCCGGGATTCAAAAATCCTTCCTTATTGTATACGCTCGTCCGGGCACAGTATCCTAACTGAAGCTTGGAGGAGGGTCATAGGGGGAGGAGCCAGTGCACACCAGGTAGTTCTAAAGCTTTACTTTTGTGCCCAGTCTCCTGTGGAGCCGCTATTCCCCATGGTCCTAACGGAGTCCCCAGCATCCACTACGGACTACGAGAAATAGAATTATCGGTAAGTAAATTCTTATTTTTTTGCGCACACCTACGACGCGCACTGGCCCTATTTTTAATATTGGGGGGGGGCGCCAATGCGGTTTCTTGCACACAGCGCTAAAATGTCTAGTTACGACACTGGTCTCCAGTCACAGTATGTATCGTGTAATCTGCAGGTCAGTGAGTGTGTGAGGGAAGGGCCAGTCTGCAGTCCCTGTGTGTATGTGATCTGCAGTCCGAGTGTTTGTGCAGGGGAGGGAGCAATCTGTAGTCAGTGGGGTATATTTACTAAGATTCATAATTGTCGGGATTTGGAGGGAGATTAAACACGAATGACATCGGTAGTGTGAATTTGCAACTTTTTGGTTTTTTTACGACTCATTTACTAAGCTGTCGTATTCTGCATTTCAGTTTTTTCCGATGCCGATGTCATTCATAATGTCTGGCAGTGTTTTACGGGAGTGATTAGTAAAACACTGCCGGACTTAACACAATGAATCCCGGCCGGATCTGTGAGATCCGTGCAGGGCTTTATTGTGTATATTCTGAGAAGTGAAGAAAGAGTTAAAAACAGGGACGTGCAGTCAGGGGAGGCAGGGGAGGCAGTGCCTCCCCTGTCATTAATGATTAAAAAAATACAAAGAAGATAATTTTAACACATATTCTGTGTCATTAATATCTGTTTTGTATTATTCTAATCATTTTGCTGTGCAAGTGCAGACAAATATGTTTGGGAGGCAGAAAGAGCACTGCCTCCCACTGACAATATTGAAGGAACTGAAGTGGGGGGCGGGGCCAAGCTCCGGGCTGTAAAAGCCCATTAAAAAAAGTATTAAAAGCGGCACTAGTATTAGGGCTGTAACACACTGGCCGGTTTCTCCCGGATGGCAAAAAGCCGGACAAACTTTGTCCGGCTTTTTGCCATCCGGGAGAAACCGGCAGAGTCTCGCACACAGGACGGCTTTGAGCCGTGTGTAATGCTGTGCGCATGCGCAGCATCAGACACGGCTTCAGAAAAAAACGTTGTGTGTGAAAGCTCCCCTTCACACACATGGTTCACTGGCTGCAAAGACGGCCCGGCGGCCGCCCGGCCGCCGGACCTTCCAGCGGTGAGACCCGGCTGCAACCCGACAGCCGGGCCGGGGCCGTGCAGTGTGAAGGGACCCTAGCCCTCACACTGTTAACTACAATGCCGGCACGGGAAAAAGCCGTCCGGCTTTTTCCCGGCCGGCAAAAGCCGGGTAGTGTGTTTTAGCCCTTAGTGCCTCAGTCAGGGCCGGCCACTAGAGGGCGCTGTGTGCTGCCATTACTGGCCTTGCATTCAGCATGGGTGAAGACATTTTGCATAGTAAAATCCTGAGGATCGCCTTCCAGTGCCCGCTGCTCTTCCTCCTAAAAAGAGCCGGCGCAGATGTCCCCTGCAATGTTCTCCACAGTCTAGGCAGCTCTGCATCCGGCTCCTGGCAGATGATGAAGTGACGATGCCTCAGAGGAGCCGAGACAGCAGAAAGAAGACAGCGTACGAGTTGTGGGTGGAGGAAGGAGAGGTGTGTGTGTGTGTGTGTGTGTTGTAGTATGGGGTGAGGAGCTGGCTGGGGTTTTTTTTGGGCTGGGCTGGCCTGTCATCTGATACAATGCTAATTGGTGGTTGCTGCTTTTTCCCTCTCTCAATTGGAGACACTGCAGTGTGAGGATGTACTCTGGCTCCCTCCTGTCCCAAAACCTTTCCCCTTCCTTCTCCTCTAACACCTGCCTACTGACCTGAGATCTCATTTAAAGGTTAAATATGCGTTAAGGCAGTGTATTAATGTTAACTAGAGGGGGTGTTGTGTTGTGCTTTGGGGTGTACTGAAGTGTCTCTAGGATGGGGTATTATGCTGTGAGGGTGTACTTATGTTTGCTAAGAGGGAATAGTGTGATGTGGGGGAGTATTAATGTTCTCTAGAAGAGTTTCTGTGGTACAGTATGTAGATGTGTTAATGCTATGTGTCGTGGTGATATACAGTATTATTGTGGGTAGCAGGGTGTCTACTAATGTTATCTTTGAATGTTTGAATGGGGGCGTATTAATGTTATTGATATATATGTGTGTGTGTGAGTGTGTGTGTGTGTGTGTGTGTGTGTGTGTGTGTGTGTGTGTGTGTGTGTGTAAAGCGCTGCAGAATATGTGTGTGCTATATAAAATAACTGGTAATAAAAATAATATAGTGAGTGTGTGTTATGCAGGGAGCTGTGTGAAAGAATCAGTGCACTTTCCAGCGTAATGTATTTACTGATACAATGTTTCTCCTATAGTATCTGGCTTCAAGTGAAACGTTGTTATTTATTATGCTCTATGTATTAAAGGTTATATCTGTTTTGTTTTTGTCTGTTTTTTTTAACACTGCTGGAACCATCGGAGTGCAGCTTTTCTTCAAGCACAGCCTTTTCTGAAGTTTATTTCATTGTTGTTTTATAAACCAGAGTTATTTTTTTTCTGAGACGGCTACTGGATTATACATAACATCATTGAGCAAATAGATTGTTTTCTCTGTCTGCCTGTATCTTAAATTTCCAGCATGGGGCTGATAGTATTGTCATATTAAAGTGAAGGGTCTCTCCCCGCAACGCAGTGCTCGGATCTAAACAGGCATGGCAGCTAATGCACCACTGCAGACCATTCTTGTACCACTAAGAGCCTCAGGGGAGTGACCAGATGTCAGCTACATTAGGGGTTGTCCTTCCGGCACTTACCAATCTGTACTAGGAGATGCAAGTTACTGGCCATTCTCAGATGGAAATTATACCTGTCCCCCTTTATGTCACACTGCAGGTGGCTGTGGAGCTAGAAGTCCCAACACACTTTGACTCTGGTTGGATACACTATACACTATATAACGATACAAACCCGGCACACCAATGGGGCAGCCTTCACCCCAATCTGTAACCTGGCTCGTCTGCCCTCCTGAGGTGTAGCGACCCCCTTCACATATGCAAAAAACGAGGTGGCACTCCAAGGCATGTAATACGGTGAGATACTTTAATGCACACACATCAGTGCAAACACATCAACGTTTCGGGGAATGATACCCCATCATCAGGATAACAAGTGCAAGTGCAGAAAAACAAATTTATACTTACAATCACCTCCATTCCCACCGGAGTCCCGGGATGGCGTCCGGTGGCGAGCAGGAATGGAGGTGATTGGGGGGGGGTTCCCACTTTCAGAGAAATTCCATCCCTGGGCTGACTGGTTTGGGGGGTGTTTAATGTGATCGCAGGGGAACACCACACCGAGGGGGCGGGGGGGGGGGGGGGGGTTGGGGGTTTGGCGTGAATCAGGCAGTGCCTCCCCAGCCACTGCCTTCACTGCACGTCACTGGTTAAAAATAAAAATAAAATTTGCGTGGGGTTCCCCCTCCTAAGCATAACCAGCCTCAGGCTCTTTGAGCCGGTCCTGGTTGTAAAAATACAGGGGAAAAATGACTGGGGTTCCCCTATATTTAAACAACCAGCACCGGGCTCTGCGCCTGGATTATAACTTTTAAGAAGAGGACCGATCTACACCTGATTCTTTGTAAGTATAATTTTATTTACAGGTACCCCTGGATTCTACTGGACAAGATAACTGAGTGCTTCGTAGCAACATAGGTAAGTATGTATGTATGTATGTATGTAAGTGTGCATGTATGTTGATTAAACTTTTACTTTCACGGTGTCTGTGTTCTGTTTTTATTTGGTTATTTTTTTGTAGTAGAACTACAGGTACCAGCAGGCCCGTCCCCCCCCTCACACATGCTGGTACTTGTGGTTCTCCAAGTACCAGCTTGCGGGGGAGGCTTGCTGGGACTTGTAGTTCTGCTACAAAAAACAATATTCTTTTTTTACACAAAAGGCTATCAGCCTCCCATCCACCGCCCACGGATGGGGGGGACAGCCTCGGGCTTCACCCCTGGCCCTTGGGTGGCTGGAGGGGGGGGGATTCCTTTATTTAAGGGGTCCCCACTTTTCCAGGGTACCCCGGCCAGGGGTGACTAGTTGAGGATTTAATGCCAGGGCCGCAGGGACCAATATAAAAGTGTCCCTCGGTTGTGGCATTATCTCTCTGACTAGTGGAGCCCGGTGCCGGTGTTAAAAATATGGGGGCCCCCTACGTTTTTTGTCCCCCATATTTTTTGCACCAGGACCAGGCACAGAGCCCGGTGCTGGTTGTTTAAATAGAGGGGAACCCCAGTCATTTTCCCCCCTGTATTTTTACAACTAGGACCGGCTCAAAGAGCCCGAGGCTGGTTATGCTTAGGAAGGGGGACCCCACGCAAATTTTTTTGGGGATTTTTAACTCTTTCACATCCTTTCCCACTGATAAATATGCACGGATCTCACTGATCCGTGCATGCCTATTAGAATACGGTAAAAAAAAGCAGGTCTATTTGAAAACTGCTTTTTTTTTTAAGATTTGTACTTTTTCACGGCAGTGTTTGGCTATTGCCGGCAGTGATTGTGAATACAAATTTTTAGTAAATTACCGAATTGTATAAAATAACAGCTGTGTTTGACCGCTGGTGTATTCATTCGTATTTTTTTTCTTTGCCTTCAAAAAAAATACGAAGGCCCTCATCACTGCCGAGATTTGAGTTTAGTAAATTCCCGAGATGACACTTTGAAGAATAAACTCAAAATCGATCAAAATCGGGAGCTTAGTAAATATACCCCAGTGTGTGTATATGTGTGTAATCTGCAGTCAGTTTGTGTGTGTGTGGTGGTGGGGGTGGGGTGCAGTCTGCTTACCATGTGTGTTTGTGTGAAGTGCAGTCCAAATGTGTATGTGGGGGGGGGGGCAGCCTGCTCTCCCCAGCATCACCCTGTCCCTGCTGTCACACTATCCCTGTCACCATTTCCCTGGCACCACCCTCTCTCCCTGTGATCCACTGCTGTTACCCTCTCCCTGTCACCAGCTCCTGTCACTTTCTCCCTGGCATCACCATCTCCCTGTCATCCGCTGCCGTTACCCTCTCATACCTCCCAACTTCTTGGTTTTCTAAAGAGGGACACAGGCGCGCTCGCTCCCGGAAAAGGGGTGTGGCCTAAGAAAAGGGGCGTGGCTCCGCAGGATTACCCGAGATCGCGAGTCACGCCCCCATTTTAGTCACTGAGGGGGCATGCCCAGCGCTCTGTGAGCCGCTGGCATGCCACCTCTCCCTTTGTCTATTCACCGCTGCTCTGCTAAGCAGGGCAGCGAGACACAGAGCCTCCCAACTGCCTCCCCCCACCGCGGGACACTGCGGCCCGTGGGTGGGACAGTCCCCCAAAAACGGGACTGTCCCGCGAAAATCGGGACAGTTGGGAGGTATGCCCTCTCCCTGGTGTCACCCTCTCCCTGTCACCCGCTGCTGTCACCATCTCCCTGGTGTCACCCTCTCTCTGTCACCCACTGCTGTCACTCTCTGTCACCTTTTGCTGTCACTCCCTGGCTTCACCCACTGCTATCACCCTCTCCCTGGCGTTACATACTGCTGTCATTCTCTTCTACCACCCACCGCTGTCACCCTCTCCCTGGGGTAACCCTCTCCCCAGAGTCACCCTGTCCCTGCTGTTCCCCTCTCCCTGTCACCATCTCCCTGCATCACCCACTCCCTGTCATCCACTGCTGTCACCCTCTCCCTGTCACCATCTCCCTGTCATCCACTGCTGTTACCCTCTCCCTGGTGTCACCCTCTCCCTGTCACCCACTGCTGTCACTTTCTCCCTGGCGTCACCCTCTCCCTGTCACCTACTGCTATCCCTTTCTCCCTGGCTTCACCCACTGCTGTTACCCTCTCCCTGGCATCACATACTGCTGTCACCCTCTCCTACCACCCACCACTGTCACCCTCTCCCCTGGATAACCCTCTCCCTTACGTCACCCTGTGCCTGCTGTCACCCTCTCCCTGTCACCATCTCCCTGGCATCACCCTCTCCCTGTCATCCACTGCTGTTACCCTCTCCCTGGTGTCACCCTCTCCCTGGAGTCCCCTTCTCCCTGTCACCCATTGCTGTCACCCTCTCCCTGGTGTCGCCCTCTCCCTGTCACCTGCTGCTGTCACTATCTCTGTCACCTACTGCTGTCACTCTCTCCCTGGAGTCACCCACTGCTGTCATCCTCTCCCTCATGTCATCCTCTGCCTTTCACCCTGAGATGCAAATTAGCGGCAAGGGGGGCCAGGGTGCTGATGGCTGTGATTTTGAAGGCCATTGGCGGGGCCATTAGCAGTGGTGGTAGCGAGCATTGGCTTGAGGGTGGTAGCGGGCATCAGTGGACATTATGGCTGCAGTGCCTCACCAGCTACTGACCACACCGCACGCCACTGATATATATATATATATATACACACACACGTATGTATGTATGTATGTATGTATGTGTAGTGGTGGTGGGTGAGGGCGCCGTGACATGACCCTGCTCCAGGTGTCATGTCTCCACGCTACACCTCTGGCACTAAGCCTTGGAGAGAGGTAAAGTGGACAAAGATAAAGTACCAGCCAATCAGCTCCTAACTCCATGTTACAGGCTGTGTTTGAAAAATTACAGTTAAGAGCTAATTAGCTGGTACTTGATCTCTTTCTACTTTATCACTCTCCAAAACTTAGTACATTAAAAGCAGTCACTGCTAATATAATATTTATATGATTAACAAAGATTAACTTTGCAGACAAGCTATTGATAAACATGATGACATCAGAAAGCCAGCATGAAATGATAACACAGTCAACAATATAATTTTTGAGATAAGCAAATGTGAAATGGCAACTACTGTGTGGAGAATTTATGTGTCTTAAGCAGAGAATTTCATGCAGAAGTCATATTTCAAATATTGGGAGATATTTTTTTTTAAATAGAGTTTATTTATTCAAAAAAGGATCACCAATACAGACATATCAGTAGACATGGGAAATCGAATAATTTAGTACAGGCAATGCAGCAGTTTATAGCATACGTGATCTCGAAAAACAAGGTACATTACTTCACATGTACAATTTTTCCCATACTATTACTAAGCTCACGGTGCAAAGAAAATCTAATGTCTGTAAACAGGTCATAACTCACATATTAAACATTTTTAATTTTCTCCCCAGTTATTTACCAATTACAACTCCAACTAGTAGGCCATAACATAGCCTACAGAAATTTCTAGAACATGAAAAATAAAAAGAAAGAGAAAAAAAAAAAAAGGAGAGAGAAAGAAAAAAGAAAAAACAACAGGGAGCAGTATTACAATACAATAGGTGAGGTAGATGAAGTAATGATTAATATCACGACCTGGCCTTGTATGAACCCAGGGCCCACACCGCCCCCAGGGCGCAGTGCTCTCATAGCGCAAGAGCAGGGGAGGAGTATACAGAAGTAGTCCAAGGGGACCATATTTTCTCGTATTTGGAAATGGCGTTGTTTTTCATGTATACATAGCGGTCTTTAAGGAGAGTGTCATTAACCAGAGCCTTAAAGGCTGATACAGAAGGGCAACGCTGGGCCATCCATGACCGCGCAATGCACACTTTGGCCAGGGCACAAATACTACGAGCATAAAGGCCCTCCCACTTGGACCCCGAAGCAGGACCCCCCATTCCCAGTACACAGAATCTTGAGGTCAACATACTCCCAGGCATCCCCGTGTGCTCCAGAATCGACCTGACCCCAGACCAGAACACCTGAATGGACGGACACTCCCACACAAGGTGCCAAAAGGATCCCCCATCGGCCCCGCATTTAGGGCAAACAGCTGTAGTGGCAGCCCCAAACCTGGCCAACCGAGCCGGTGTCATATAGGATCTGTGCAAAATAAAGAGCTGTATTTGTTGAAATCGGAGTGACTTAGTCACCATACCCAGGTACTCCAGGGCAAGCTCTCAGTCCTCCTCACCTATGGGGCCCAGGTCGCCCTCCCAGCGCTCACGAAGTCCCGAGAGAGGGTCTGCATGAAATGTCCCCAATAGGTACGAGTACATAAAGGAAATCACCCTAACCCGTCCCAGGGAGCTTAAAAAGGTCTTTATGGGGAAATGAAGGAGCGCCAGGGGTGAGTCCCGAAATTGTGATTGTAAGGCGTGTCGAAGTTGTAGGAATCTAAAAAAGTATGAAATAGGTAGACCAAATTCCTCCTGCAACTGCTGAAACGATTTCAGCGTACCATCCCTGTACAATTGGGATATGGAGACAATGGAGTATGGAGCCCATACCACCCCGCCCTCAAGAGCCCCCAACTCGGGTAGTGAAGTAGAGTGCCAGAGGGGAGTATCCGGGTCCAAGCCATCAAACCCAAGCAGATTTCTCAGAGCGAGCCAGATCTTCATGGCCTGGAAGACAATAGGGGGAGAATACCGAGAAACCCTACCACTCAGCAAAACCTGCACCGGAGAGAGATCCGGGTAGTAGCACTGGAGAAATGCCCATTGTAAAGTGCCGGCATCCCCGCCCAGGTGCTAAGGTGTGATAACTGAGACGCAAAGTAGTACAGTTGAAAGTTGGGCAAAGCTAAACCTCCATCCGCTTTCAGCCTAGTGAGAGTATTCATCTTTATCCTAGGCCTTTTGTTGGCCCAGATTAAGGATGATAATATACCAATCAGTTTCCTTAAAAAGGACGGAAAGATATATACCGGGGATTGCAAGACAATATATAATAGTTTGGGTAGAATTATCATTTTAATTAGACTAACCCTGCCAGTCACAGTCAACGGAAGCTTGCACCAAGCTCTCGACTTGCGTATAATCAGTTGAGTCAGTGGGTCTAAATTCAGGGGTATAAAATCAGAAGGGTTATTCGTGATTTGAATTCCAAGATATTTAAACTGATCTGTCCAGCATAGCGGCAAGGAGAGCTTCGGGACCTGGGGAGGAGAACCAATGACGGGCATAATAGATGACTTGGGCCAGTTGATACGGAGACCAGAAAAGCCGCCGAATTCCTCAATGACCTGCAGCAAAATAGGCATATCAACAGCATAATCATGTAGGAATAACAGTAGGTCATCCGCATAAAGGGCTATTTTGTCTACACAAAGGCCCGTGGCGATTCCCCCAATGTCCGGGTGTGTCCTAATCAGGCAGGCCAAAGGCTCTATGGCTATAGCAAATAGGGCAGGAGAGAGGGGGCACCCCTGTCTAGTACCCCGAGAAAGGGTAAAGGAGGGCGAAATATAACCATTTACCAAGATCCTGGCACACGGATTTTGATATAGCAGTCTGATCCATTGTATGAAGTTAGGGCCAAAGCCCATGCATTTCATAACTTCCCACAGGTAGGACCATTCAACGCTATCGAACACCTTAGCCGCGTCCAAAGAGACCACGACCGAGTCCGAGGGGAAGGTATGTGGAGCTTGCAGAATAGTATACAGCCTGCGCAAGTTAATGGACGTTGATATACCCGGCATAAAGCCGGATTGATCCTGATGTATTATGGACTTAATAACCGAGTTGAGCCGAACTGCCAAAATTTTTGCCAGGATCTTAGCATCAGTAGGAATGAGGGAGATTGGCCTATAGGACTCCAAGAGTCTGGGGTCCTTGCCGGCTTCGGCAGTACTATAATAACAGCCTCGGACATTGAGGGAGGAAGTTGGTTAGCAGCAAACGTGTCCGTAAACATAGTAAGCAACCTGGGGCCAAAGAACTCTATATGTGTTTTATACAGCTCAGTGGGGTTGCCATCACAGCCCGGAGACTTGCCACTGGGGGACATGCCCACTGCCGCGGACACCTCCTCCAAAGTCAAAGGCGCCTCCAGAAAATTGCAAGCCTCGGGGGAGAGTCTGGAGAGGGGTACACTATTCAAATATATGTCCAAGTCTGCCGCAGAGCACGTCAGTCGAGACTCATACAGATCCCTGAAGTATGAAAGGAACAATTGCGCAATATCTGGGGTGTTGTCTGCAATGGAGCCATCAGGACCAGACATCTGCGCAACCGTAGACCCAGGCCGGTCGTGATGTACCAAATGGGCCAACAAGCTTCCCGGTCTATCCGCCTGCATGTACAAATTAGTGGCCCGAAACAAAAGGGAGCGCGCGTTTTTATCTGAGAGATGAGCCAGCCATGCCGCCTGAGCCGTCAGCCATTGCGTCTTAAGTGCAGAGGTGCCCTCTGCCAGATAACGGATCGCGAGGTCCCTAAACTCTGATTCAAGTGTCCTCTCCTTCTCCCTACATGACAATTTATGTGCAGCAGTTTTACCTATCAGTGTACCACGTAGAAAGGCTTTAAATGAGTCCCATATGACAGGAGCCGGGGCCGAGCCCACATTATCCGCCAAAAAACTCTCCCACTTTGTTGTCAAGTCCGAGCAGTCGCCCAACTGAGCTAACCAGGATGGATGAAACTTCCAATACGACTGTCCCCTCTGGTATTCCATCTCCAAAGATAACAGCAACGGCGAATGGTTGGACACCCCCCGCGCCTCGTAGTGAACATCTAAGATTCTGGGCAGGAGCTCAGGGGAGACCAGGGCCAGGTCGATCCTGGAGAATGAGCCATGTGTGCCGGAGAAGCACGAGAACTGTCTAAGTGCAGGATGCCGTAACCTCCAAGCGTCCACCCACTGCATATTACTCAGAAAGTCTGCAAATTTAGACTGGGTACCCCCTACCCTGGGAGCCGAAGGGGACTTCCACCTATCCAGAGAGACGTCCAACACGTTATTAAAGTCCCCTAAGCAAATAACAGGGGCATGGGGGGAAGAGGCAATAAATGAGATGGCTTTCTGCAATACATCATACGAGAAAGGTGGAGGAATATATACTGATAGCAGGAAGAAATGACAGGAATTCAATTTGCATTCCAGGAACACAAACCTACCATAGGGGTCAGTATTTACCAAAATCAATTCAAACTGGACAGTTCTTTTTATCATGACTGACACTAGTGATGAGCGGGTTCGGTTCCTCGGAAACCGAACCCACCCGAACTTCACCCATTTTACACGGGTCCGAGGCATACTCGGATTCTCCCGTATGGCTCGGTTAACCCGAGCGCGCCCGAACGTCATCATCCCGCTGTCGGATTCTCGCGAGATTCGGATTCTATATAAGCAGCTGCGCGTCGCCGCCATTTTCACTCGTGCATTGGAAATGTTAGGGAGAGGACGTGGCTGGCGTCCTCTCCGTTTTTATTGTTGAACTTGATTGTGCTTTATTGCTTAATTGTGGGGAGAACTGGGGAGCAGCTGTATAATATAGGAGGAGTACAGTGCAGAGTTTTGCTGATCAGTGACCACCAGTTTTATCCGTTCTCTGCCTGAAAAAAACACTCCTTATCTGTGCTCAGTGTGCTGCATATATCTATGCTCACACTGCTTAATTGTGGGGACTGGGGAGCAGCTGTATTATATAGCAGGAGTACAGTGCAGAGTTTTGCTGACAGTGACCACCAGTATACGTTGTCTGCCTGAGAAACACTCCATATCTGTGCTCAGTGTGCTGCTTTATTGTGGGAACTGGGGACCACCAGTATAATATTATATAGGAGGAGTACAGTGCAGAGTTTTGCTGACCAGTGACCACCAGTATACGTTGTCTGCCTGAAAAACACTCCATATCTGTGCTGCATTGTAGACAGTATATAGTAGGAGTACAGTGCATCATTTTGCTGACCACCAGTATATAATATATAGGAGTACGGTACAGAAGGCCACTGCTGTACCTACCTCTGTGTCGTCAAGTATACTATCCATCCATACCTGTGGTGCATTTCAATTTTGCACAGTTTGCTGAACACCAGTATATAATATATAGCATTACGGTACAGTAGGCCACTGCTGTACCTACCTCTGTGTCGTCAAGTATATTATCCATCCATACCTGTGGTGCATTTCATTTTTGCACAGTTTGCTGACCACCAGTATATAATATATAGCAGTATGGTACAGTAGGCCACTGCTGTACCTACCTCTGTGTCGTCAAGTATACTATCCATCCATACCTGTGGTGCATTTCATTTTTGCACAGTTTGCTGACCACAAGTATATAATATATAGCAGTACGGTACAGTAGGCCACTGCTGTACCTACCTCTGTGTCGTCAAGTATACTATCCATCCATACCTGTGGTGCATTTCAGTTTTGCAGTTTGCTGACCACCAGTATATAATATATAGCAGTACGGTACAGTAGGCCACTGCTGTACCTACCTCTGTGTCGTCAAATATACTATCCATCCATACCTGTGGTGCATTTCATTTTTGCACAGTTTGCTGACCACCCGTATATAATATATAGCAGTACGGTACAGTAGGCCACTGCTGTACCTACCTCTGTGTCGTCAAGTATACTATCCATCCATACCTGTGGTGCATTTCATTTTTGCACAGTTTGCTGACCACCAGTATATAATATATAGCAGTACGGTACAGTAGGCCACTGCTGTACCTACCTCTGTGTCGTCAAGTATATTATCCATCCATACCTGTGGTGCATTTCATTTTTGCACAGTTTGCTGACCACCAGTATATAATATATAGCAGTATGGTACAGTAGGCCACTGCTGTACCTACCGCTGTGTCGTCAAGTATTCTATCCATCCATACCTGTGGTGCATTTAATTTTTGCACAGTTTGCTGACCACCAGTATATAATATATAGCAGTACGGTACAGTAGGCCACTGCTGTACCTACCTCTGTGTCGTCAAATATACTATCCATCCATACCTGTGGTGCATTTCAGTTTTGCACAGTTTGCTGACCACCAATATATAATATATAGCAGTACGGTACAGTAGGCCACTGCTGTACCTACCTCTGTGCCGTCAAGTATACTATCCATCCATACCTGTGGTGCATTTCAGTTTTGCACAGTTTGCTGACCACCAGTATATAATATATAGCAGTACGGTACAGTAGGCCACTGCTGTACCTACCTCTGTGTCGTCAAGTATACTATCCATCCATACCTGTGGTGCATTTCAGTTTTGCGCAGTTTGCTGACCACCAGTATATAATATATAGCAGTACGGTACAGTAGGCCACTGCTGTACCTACCTCTGTGTCGTCAAGTATACTATCCATCCATACCTGTGGTGCATTTCAGTTTTGCACAGTTTGGTGACCACCAGTATATAATATATAGCATTATGGTACAGTAGGCCACTGCTGTACCTACCACTGTGTCGTCAAATATACTATCCATCCATACCTGTGGTGCATTTCATTTTTGCACAGTTTGCTGACCACCCGTATATAATATATAGCAGTACGGTACAGTAGGCCACTGCTGTACCTACCTCTGTGTCGTCAAGTATACTATCCATCCATACCTGTGGTGCATTTCATTTTTGCACAGTTTGCTGACCACCAGTATATAATATATAGCAGTACGGTACAGTAGGCCACTGCTGTACCTACCTCTGTGTCGTCAAGTATACTATCCATCCATACCTATTTTATTTTATTATTTTATTAACAGTTTCTTATATAGCGCAGCAAATTCCGTTGCGCTTTACAATTTGAAATAACAATAACAAACTGGGTGATAACAGTCATAGAGGTAGGAAGGCCCTGCTCGCAAGCTAACAATCTATACCTGTGGTGCATTTCATTTTTGCACAGTTTGCTGACCACCAGTATATAATATATAGCAGTACGGTACAGTAGGCCACTGCTGTACCTACCTCTGTGTTGTCAAGTATACTATCCATCCATACCTGTGGTGCATTTCATTTTTGCACAGTTTGCTGACCACTAGTATATAATATATAGCAGTACGGTACAGTAGGCCACTGCTGTACCTACCTCTGTGTCGTCAAGTATACTATCCATCCATACCTGTGGTGCATTTCAGTTTTGCACAGTTTGCTGACCACCAGTATATAATATATAGCAGTACGGTACAGTAGGCCACTGCTGTACCTACCTCTGTGTCGTCAAGTATACTATCCATCCATACCTGTGGTGCATTTCATTTTTGCACAGTTTGCTGACCACCAGTATATAATATATAGCATTACGGTACAGTAGGCCACTGCTGTACCTACCTCTGTGTCGTCAAGTATACTATCCATCCATACCTGTGGTGCATTTCATTTTTGCACAGTTTGCTGACCACCAATATATAATATATAGCAGTATGGTACAGTAGGCCACTGCTGTACCTACCTCTGTGTCGTCAAGTATACTATCCATCCATACCTGTGGTGCTTTTCATTTTTGCACAGTTTGCTGACCACCAGTATATAATATATAGCAGTACAGTACAGTAGGCCACTGCTGTACCTACCTCTGTGTCGTCAAGTATACTATCCATCAATACCTGTGGTGCATTTCAGTTGTGCGCAGTATATATAGTAGTAGGCCATTGCTATTGAGACTGGCATATAATTCCACACATTAAAAAATGGAGAACAAAAATGTGGAGGTTAAAATAGGGAAAGATCAAGATCCACTTCCACCTCGTGCTGAAGCTGCTGCCACTAGTCATGGCCGAGACGATGAAATGCCATCAACGTCGTCTGCCAAGGCCGATGCCCAATGTCATAGTAGAGAGCATGTAAAATCCAAAAAACAAAAGTTCAGTAAAATGACCCAAAAATCAAAATTGAAAGCGTCTGATGAGAAGCGTAAACTTGCCAATATGCCATTTACGACACGGAGTGGCAAGGAACGGCTGAGGCCCTGGCCTATGTTCATGGCTAGTGGTTCAGATTCACATGAGGATGGAAGCACTCATCCTCTCGCTAGAAAAATGAAAATACTTAAGCTGGCAAAAGCACAGCAAAGAACTGTGCGTTCTTCTAAATCACAAATCCCCAAGGAGAGTCCAATTGTGTCGGTTGCGATGCCTGACCTTCCCAACACTGGACGGGAAGAGCTTGCGCCTTCCACCATTTGCACGCCCCCTGCAAGTGCTGGAAGGAGCACCCACAGTCCAGTTCCTGATAGTCAAATTGAAGATGTCACTGTTGAAGTACACCAGGATGAGGATATGGGTGTTGCTGGCGCTGGGGAGGAAATTGACAAGGAGGATTCTGATGGTGAGGTGGTTTGTTTAAGTCAGGCACCCGGGGAGACACCTGTTGTCCGTGGGATGAATATGGCCATTGACATGCCTGGTCAAAATACAAATAAAATCAGCTCTTCGGTGTGGAATTATTTCAACACAAATGCGGACAACAGGTGTCAAGCCGTGTGTTGCCTTTGTCAAGCTGTAATAAGTAGGGGTAAGGACGTTAACCACCTAGGAACATCCTCCCTTATACGTCACCTGGACTGCATTCATCAGAAGTTAGTGGCAAGTTCAAAAACTTTGGGTGACAGTGGAAGGGGTCCACTGACAACTAAATCCCTTCCTCTTGTAACCAAGCTCCTGCAAACCACACCACCAACTCCCTCAGTGTCAATTTCCTCCTTACCCAGAAAAGCCAATAGTCCTGCAGGCCATGTCACTGTCAAGTCTGACGAGTCCTCTCCTGCCTGGGATTCCTCCGATGCATCCTTGAGTGTAACGCCTACTGCTGCTGGCGCTGCTGTTGTTGCTGCTGGGAGTCGATGGTCATCCCAGAGGGGAAGTCGTAAGACCACTTGTACTACTTCCAGTAAGCAATTGACTGTCCAATAGTCCTTTGCGAGGAAGATAAAATATCACAGCAGTCATCCTGCTGCAAAGCAGATAACTCAGGCCTTGGCAGCCTGGGCGGTGAGAAACGTGGTTCCGGTATCCACCGTTAATTCAGAGGCAACTAGAGACTTGATTGACGTACTGTGTCCCCGGTACCAAATACCATCTAGGTTCCATTTCTCTAGGCAGGCAATACCGAAAATGTACACAGACCTCAGAAAAAGAGTCACCAGTGTCCTAAAAAATGCAGTTGTACCCAATGTCCACTTAACCACGGACATGTGGACAAGTAGAGCAGGGCAGACTCAGGACTATATGACTGTGACAGCCCACTGGGTAGATATATTGCCTCCCGCAGCAAGAACAGCGGCGGCGGCACCAGTAGCAGCATCTCGCAAACGCCAACTCGTTCCTAGGCAGGCTATGCTTTGTATCACCGCTTTCCAGAAGAGGCACACAGCTGACAACCTCTTACGGAAACTGAGGAACATCATCGCAGAATAGCTTACCCCAATTGGACTCTCCTGGGGATTTGTGACATCAGACAACGCCACCAATATTGTGCGTGCATTACATCTGGGCAAATTCCAGCACGTCCCATGTTTTGTACATACATTGAATTTAGTGGTGCAGAATTATTTAAAAAACAACAGGGGCGTGCAAGAGATGCTGTCGGTGGTCCGAAGAATTGCGGGCCACTTACGGCATTCAGCCACCGCGTGCCGAAGACTGGAGCACCACCAAACATTCCTGAACCTGCCCTGCCATCATCTGAAGCAAGAGGTGGTAACGAGGTGGAATTCAACCCTCTATATGCTTCAGAGGATGGAGGAGCAGCAAAATGCCATTCAAGCCTATACATCTGCCCACGATATAGGCAAAGGAGGGGGAATGCACCTGACTCAAGCGCAGTGGAGAATGATTTCAACGTTGTGCAAGGTTCTGCAACCCTTTGAACTTGCCACACATGAAGTCAGTTCAGACACTGCCAGCCTGAGTCAGGTCATTCCCCTCATCAGGCTTTTGCAGAAGAAGCTGGAGACATTGAAGGAGGAGCTAAAACAGAGCGATTCCGCTAGGCATGTGGGACTTTTGGATGGAGCCCTTAATTCGCTTAACCAGGATTCACGGGTGGTCAATCTGTTGAAATCAGAGCACTACATTTTGGCCACCGTGCTCGATCCTAGATTTAAAGCCTACCTTGGATCTCTCTTTCCGGCAGACACAAGTCTGCTGGGGTTGAAAGACCTGCTGGTGAGAAAATTGTCAAGTCAAGTGGAACGTGACCCGTCAACATCTCCTCCTTCACATTCTCCCGCAACTGGGGGTGCGAGGAAAAGGCTAAGAATTCCGAGCCCACCCGCTGGCGGTGATGCAGGGCAGTCTGGAGTGAGTGCTGACATCTGGTCCGGACTGAAGGACCTGCCAACGATTACTGACATGTCGTCTACTGTCACTGCATATGATTTTCTCACCATTGAAAGAATGGTGGAGGATTATATGAGTGACCGCATCCAAGTAGGCACGTCAGACAGTCCGTACGTATACTGGCAGGAAAAAGAGGCAATTTGGAGGCCCTTGCACAAACTGGCTTTATTCTACCTAAGTTGCCCTCCCTCCAGTGTGTACTCCGAAAGAGTGTTTAGTGCAGCCGCTCACCTTGTCAGCAATCGGCGTACGAGGTTACTTCCAGAAAATGTGGAGAAGATGATGTTCATCAAAATGAATTATAATCAGTTCCTCCGTGGAGACATTCACCAGCAGCAATTGCCTCCAGAAAGTACACAGGGACCTGAGATGGTGGATTCCAGTGGGGACGAATTAATAATCTGTGAGGAGGGGGATGTACACAGTGAAAGGGGTGAGGAATCGGAGGATGATGATGAGGTGGACATCTTGCCTCTGTAGAGCCAGTTTGTGCAAGGAGAGATTGATTGCTTCTTTTTTTGGTGGGGGCCCAAACCAACCAGTCATTTCAGTCACAGTCGTGTGGCAGACCCTGTCGCTGAAATGATGGGTTCGTTAAAGTGTGCATGTCCTATTTATACAACATAAGGGTGGGTGGGAGGGCCCAAGGATAATTCCATCTTGCACCTCTTTTTTCTTTCATTTTTCTTTGCATCATGTGCTGTTTGGGGACAATTTTTATTGAAGTGCCATCCTGCCTGACACTGAAGTGCCACTCCTAGATGGGCCAGGTGTTTGTGTCGGCCACTTGTGTCGCTTAGCTTAGTCACACAGCGACCTTGGTGCGCCTCTTTTTTTTCTTTGCATCATGTGCTGTTTGGGGACAATTTTTTTGTAGTGCCATCCTGCCTGACACTGAAGTGCCACTTCTAGATGGGCCAGGTGTTTGTGTCGGCCACTTGTGTCGCTTAGCTTAGTCACACAGCGACCTTGGTGCGCCTCTTTTTTTCTTTGCATTATGTGCTGTTTGGGGACAATTTTTTTGAAGTGCCATCCTGCCTGACACTGCAGTGCCACTCCTAGATGGGCCAGGTGTTTGTGTCGGCCACTTGGGTCGCTTAGCTTAGTCACACAGCGACCTTGGTGCGCCTCTTTTTTTCTTTGCATCATGTGCTGTTTGGGGACAATTTTTTTGAAGTGCCATCCTGCCTGACACTGCAGTGCCACTCCTAGTTGGGCCAGGTGTTTGTGTCGGCCACTTGGGTCGCTTAGCTTAGCCATCTAGCGACCTCTGTGCAAATTTTAGGACTAAAAATAATATTGTGAGGTGTTCAGAATAGACTGAAAATGAGTGGAAATTATGGTTATTGAGGTTAATAATACTATGGGATCAAAATGACCCCCAAATTCTATGATTTAAGCTGTTTTAGAGGGTTTTTTGTAAAAAAAAAAACCAAATCCAAAACACACCCGAATCCGACAAAAAATTTTCAGGGAGGTTTTGCCAAAACGCGTCCGAATCCAAAACACGGCCGCGGAACCGAATCCAAAACCAAAACACAAAACCAGAAAAATGTCCGGTGCAAATCACTAACTGACACCCCTCGGGAAAAGGAGGAATGAGAGGAATGATATGCCCATCCCACCCAAGGTCTGCGGAGTGACAGCAGTCTATTTCCCTCTAAATGAGTCTCACTCAGACAGACAATGACCGGGTCATATTTCTTAATCATTTTAAGTACCAGGGATCGCTTTACTTTATTGTTGATACCCCGGACATTCCACGCCAAAAATTTTAAGGCAGGCATGGCGTCTGTACGGCCATTTGGGACACATCACATATGTACCTCGCAAGGTGGAAAAGGGACCCTGAAATCAAAATCGTCCGCGCACCTGCCCGCCCATAGAAGGCATTATCCCGCAGACCCTGCCGTCCGCAGGCCCCAGGCCACAAACCTAGCCGGTCAAAACAACACATCAGTACCTCCCAGAAAAAAACACAGAAATATAGAAAACAATAAACTAAAAAAAGAAAAACAGATCCCATACAGAAACAAGCAATACCCAAATACCAACCCCCCTCCCCGTATACCTTCCCAAACAGTGGCATACACATATCCCTAACAAAACTCAACCCTGGAGATACAAGTGCCTACGACAAACTTGTGCGTAGCATAGGACCTAAAGTCCCAGTGCAAATAGGAACCCTAAGTGTATGTAACACTACGCAACAAAGTCCAGAACCACCAAAACAGAAGGGTGCTCCCCGGACATATACTTGCATGCTTTATGTTCATGTAGGAGGGAAAACAGGATATCAGTCCGGAGTGAGTTGACGGACGCTCGAAGCATATCTGTCCAGCCAGGCCGCCGCCTCCCTTGGAGAGCCGAAGAACTTAGTTTCCCCATCCTCCACCATACGCAACCTGGAGGAGAATAGCATTGAGTAGGGAAGATTCAAATCACGAAGGCGCCGCTTGATAGGCAGGAACTGGGCCCTGTCTTTCTGGACATCCGCTGCAAAGTCCGGGAATGCCGACACCCGGACACCATTCCGAAGCAGAGGGCCCTTCGTGCGGCCCAGGCGTAGCACGGAGTCCCGGTCTTTGGAGAAGATGATGTTCATCAAAATGAATTATAATCAGTTCCTCCGTGGAGACATTCACCAGCAGCAATTGCCTCCAGAAAGTACACAGGAACCTGAGATGGTGGATTCCAGTGGGGACGAATTAATAATCTGTGAGGAGGGGGATGTACACAGTGAAAGGGGTGAGGAATCGGAGGATGATGATGAGGTGGACATCTTGCCTCTGTAGAGCCAGTTTGTGCAAGGAGAGATTGATTGCTTCTTTTTTTGGTGGGGGCCCAAACCAACCAGTCATTTCAGTCACAGTCGTGTGGCAGACCCTGTCGCTGAAATGATGGGTTCGTTAAAGTGTGCATGTCCTGTTTATACAACATAAGGGTGGGTGGGAGGGCCCAAGGATAATTCCATCTTGCACCTCTTTTTTCTTTCATTTTTCTTTGCATCATGTGCTGTTTGGGGACAATTTTTATTGAAGTGCCATCCTGCCTGACACTGAAGTGCCACTCCTAGATGGGCCAGGTGTTTGTGTCGGCCACTTGTGTCGCTTAGCTTAGTCACACAGCGACCTTGGTGCGCCTCTTTTTTTTCTTTGCATCATGTGCTGTTTGGGGACAATTTTTTTGTAGTGCCATCCTGCCTGACACTGAAGTGCCACTTCTAGATGGGCCAGGTGTTTGTGTCGGCCACTTGTGTCGCTTAGCTTAGTCACACAGCGACCTTGGTGCGCCTCTTTTTTTCTTTGCATTATGTGCTGTTTGGGGACAATTTTTTTGAAGTGCCATCCTGCCTGACACTGAAGTGCCACTCCTAGATGGGCCAGGTGTTTGTGTCGGCCACTTGGGTCACTTAGCTTAGTCACACAGCGACCTTGATGCGCCTCTTTTTTTCTTTGCATCATGTGCTGTTTGGGGACAATTTTTTTGAAGTGCCATCCTGCCTGACACTGCAGTGCCACTCCTAGATGGGCCAGGTGTTTGTGTCGGCCACTTGGGTCGCTTAGCTTAGTCACACAGCGACCTTGGTGCGCCTCTTTTTTTCTTTGCATCATGTGCTGTTTGGGGACAATTTTTTTGAAGTGCCATCCTGCCTGACACTGCAGTGCCACTCCTAGTTGGGCCAGGTGTTTGTGTCGGCCACTTGGGTCGCTTAGCTTAGCCATCCAGCGACCTCTGTGCAAATTTTAGGACTAAAAATAATATTGTGAGGTGTTCAGAATAGACTGAAAATGAGTGGAAATTATGGTTATTGAGGTTAATAATACTATGGGATCAAAATGACCCCCAAATTCTATGATTTAAGCTGTTTTAGAGGGTTTTTTGTAAAAAAAAAACCAAATCCAAAACACACCCGAATCCGACAAAAAATTTTCAGGGAGGTTTTGCCAAACCGCGTCCGAATCCAAAACACGGCCGCGGAACCGAATCCAAAACCAAAACACAAAACCAGAAAAATGTCCGGTGCAAATCACTAACTGACACCCCTCGGGAAAAGGAGGAATGAGAGGAATGATATGCCCATCCCACCCAAGGTCTGCGGAGTGACAGCAGTCTATTTCCCTCTAAATGAGTCTCACTCAGACAGACAATGACCGGGTCATATTTCTTAATCATTTTAAGTACCAGGGATCGCTTTACTTTATTGTTGATACCCCGGACATTCCACGCCAAAATTTTTAAGGCAGGCATGGCGTCTGTACGGCCATTTGGGACACATCACATATGTACCTCGCAAGGTGGAAAAGGGACCCTGAAATCAAAATCGTCCGCGCACCTGCCCGCCCATAGAAGGCATTATCCCGCAGACCCTGCCGTCCGCAGGCCCCAGGCCACAAACCTAGCCGGTCAAAACAACACATCAGTACCTCCCAGAAAAAAACACAGAAATATAGAAAACAATAAACTAAAAAAAGAAAAACAGATCCCATACAGAAACAAGCAATACCCAAATACCAACCCCCCTCCCCGTATACCTTCCCAAACAGTGGCATACACATATCCCTAACAAAACTCAACCCTGGAGATACAAGTGCCTACGACAAACTTGTGCGTAGCATAGGACCTAAAGTCCCAGTGCAAATAGGAACCCTAAGTGTATGTAACACTACGCAACAAAGTCCAGAACCACCAAAACAGAAGGGTGCTCCCCGGACATATACTTGCATGCTTTATGTTCATGTAGGAGGGAAAACAGGATATCAGTCCGGAGTGAGTTGACGGACGCTCGAAGCATATCTGTCCAGCCAGGCCGCCGCCTCCCTTGGAGAGCCGAAGAACTTAGTTTCCCCATCCTCCACCATACGCAACCTGGAGGAGAATAGCATTGAGTAGGGAAGATTCAAATCACGAAGGCGCCGCTTGATAGGCAGGAACTGGGCCCTGTCTTTCTGGACATCCGCTGCAAAGTCCGGGAATGCCGACACCCGGACACCATTCCGAAGCAGAGGGCCCTTCGTGCGGCCCAGGCGTAGCACGGAGTCCCGGTCTTTGGAGAAGATGATGTTCATCAAAATGAATTATAATCAGTTCCTCCGTGGAGACATTCACCAGCAGCAATTGCCTCCAGAAAGTACACAGGGACCTGAGATGGTGGATTCCAGTGGGGACGAATTAATAATCTGTGAGGAGGGGGATGTACACAGTGAAAGGGGTGAGGAATCGGAGGATGATGATGAGGTGGACATCTTGCCTCTGTAGAGCCAGTTTGTGCAAGGAGAGATTGATTGCTTCTTTTTTTGGTGGGGGCCCAAACCAACCAGTCATTTCAGTCACAGTCGTGTGGCAGACCCTGTCGCTGAAATGATGGGTTCGTTAAAGTGTGCATGTCCTGTTTATACAACATAAGGGTGGGTGGGAGGGCCCAAGGATAATTCCATCTTGCACCTCTTTTTTCTTTCATTTTTCTTTGCATCATGTGCTGTTTGGGGACAATTTTTATTGAAGTGCCATCCTGCCTGACACTGAAGTGCCACTCCTAGATGGGCCAGGTGTTTGTGTCGGCCACTTGTGTCGCTTAGCTTAGTCACACAGCGACCTTGGTGCGCCTCTTTTTTTTCTTTGCATCATGTGCTGTTTGGGGACAATTTTTTTGTAGTGCCATCCTGCCTGACACTGAAGTGCCACTTCTAGATGGGCCAGGTGTTTGTGTCGGCCACTTGTGTCGCTTAGCTTAGTCACACAGCGACCTTGGTGCGCCTCTTTTTTTCTTTGCATTATGTGCTGTTTGGGGACAATTTTTTTGAAGTGCCATCCTGCCTGACACTGAAGTGCCACTCCTAGATGGGCCAGGTGTTTGTGTCGGCCACTTGGGTCGCTTAGCTTAGTCACACAGCGACCTTGATGCGCCTCTTTTTTTCTTTGCATCATGTGCTGTTTGGGGACAATTTTTTTGAAGTGCCATCCTGCCTGACACTGCAGTGCCACTCCTAGATGGGCCAGGTGTTTGTGTCGGCCACTTGGGTCGCTTAGCTTAGTCACACAGCGACCTTGGTGCGCCTCTTTTTTTCTTTGCATCATGTGCTGTTTGGGGACAATTTTTTTGAAGTGCCATCCTGCCTGACACTGCAGTGCCACTCCTAGTTGGGCCAGGTGTTTGTGTCGGCCACTTGGGTCGCTTAGCTTAGCCATCCAGCGACCTCTGTGCAAATTTTAGGACTAAAAATAATATTGTGAGGTGTTCAGAATAGACTGAAAATGAGTGGAAATTATGGTTATTGAGGTTAATAATACTATGGGATCAAAATGACCCCCAAATTCTATGATTTAAGCTGTTTTAGAGGGTTTTTTGTAAAAAAAAAACCAAATCCAAAACACACCCGAATCCGACAAAAAATTTTCAGGGAGGTTTTGCCAAAACGCGTCCGAATCCAAAACACGGCCGCGGAACCGAATCCAAAACCAAAACACAAAACCAGAAAAATGTCCGGTGCAAATCACTAACTGACACCCCTCGGGAAAAGGAGGAATGAGAGGAATGATATGCCCATCCCACCCAAGGTCTGCGGAGTGACAGCAGTCTATTTCCCTCTAAATGAGTCTCACTCAGACAGACAATGACCGGGTCATATTTCTTAATCATTTTAAGTACCAGGGATCGCTTTACTTTATTGTTGATACCCCGGACATTCCACGCCAAAAATTTTAAGGCAGGCATGGCGTCTGTACGGCCATTTGGGACACATCACATATGTACCTCGCAAGGTGGAAAAGGGACCCTGAAATCAAAATCGTCCGCGCACCTGCCCGCCCATAGAAGGCATTATCCCGCAGACCCTGCCGTCCGCAGGCCCCAGGCCACAAACCTAGCCGGTCAAAACAACACATCAGTACCTCCCAGAAAAAAACACAGAAATATAGAAAACAATAAACTAAAAAAAGAAAAACAGATCCCATACAGAAACAAGCAATACCCAAATACCAACCCCCCTCCCCGTATACCTTCCCAAACAGTGGCATACACATATCCCTAACAAAACTCAACCCTGGAGATACAAGTGCCTACGACAAACTTGTGCGTAGCATAGGACCTAAAGTCCCAGTGCAAATAGGAACCCTAAGTGTATGTAACACTACGCAACAAAGTCCAGAACCACCAAAACAGAAGGGTGCTCCCCGGACATATACTTGCATGCTTTATGTTCATGTAGGAGGGAAAACAGGATATCAGTCCGGAGTGAGTTGACGGACGCTCGAAGCATATCTGTCCAGCCAGGCCGCCGCCTCCCTTGGAGAGCCGAAGAACTTAGTTTCCCCATCCTCCACCATACGCAACCTGGAGGAGAATAGCATTGAGTAGGGAAGATTCAAATCACGAAGGCGCCGCTTGATAGGCAGGAACTGGGCCCTGTCTTTCTGGACATCCGCTGCAAAGTCCGGGAATGCCGACACCCGGACACCATTCCGAAGCAGAGGGCCCTTCGTGCGGCCCAGGCGTAGCACGGAGTCCCGGTCTTTGTAATGCAAAAATTTTGCGATGAAAGTTCGTGGAGGGGCACCAGGAGGTAAGGGCCGGAAAGGAACTCTGTGGGCCCGTTCCACCGCAAACTGGGAGGTGAAGGATTCTGCACCATATGCCTCCTTGAGCCATGACTCCAGGAAATCTTCAGGATGTGCCCCCTCCTCCCTTTCAGGCAGGCCCACAAACCGCACGTTGTTTCTACGGAGGCGCCCCTCCATATCCAGAAGCTTGGATTGCATTGTGGAGACCTGCTGAGAGACTGCCGACACGGATTGCTTCAGGGTGCCACAGAGATCCTCCAGATTAGAAACCCTCGTCTCGGCTTCACCCGGATACGTTGGACATCCTGACGCAGCAAGGACAGATCTCACTGCACCCTTTCCATTTTGTCCGACAAGCGTAGTTCGCTAGCCGCTATAGCCTCCAGTACCTGCTGAATGGATGGAGCGGAAGGCGGCATAGCCGCGTCCGAGTCTGCCCCAGCCGGGGGATCAGGGCGGGTAGGAGGGGACGATTTAGGAGATGACCGCGCCGGCTGGGTGGTAGGCTGGTGGGCAAACTTCTCCAACTTGGCCGCAGCCACGCGTTGACTGTCCCTCACCATATTAGCAGAGTTGGAACCGCCGACCAGGTACGACACGGATCCAATTGGGCACAGGCGGCACACAGGTCCCAAATATTCAGTGTCAGAAGGCCCAGCAGTAAGGAAGAAACGTAGTATCAAATGCGCCCCAACAGCCAGTGAAGAAACAGGTGAGGTGGGTCAGGAGGGCCCAGGGGTATATGTAGAGTCAGTGGGCAGTGGGTGGCAGTTTATTAGAGAGCAGGACAGTGTGCCCAGTGACACTTCAGCCAGCCCCACAGGCTCCTCAGTGTCCCAGTGCAGTACAATAGGGGTAAATGCTTATAGAGCTGCTTCCAAAATGGCCGCCAGGCCCACAGCCTCCCCACTCCCCCCGCAGACCTAGGAGCCCAGGCACTGGGGGACAAATGTAGGCAGACAGTTATTCAGGGTGCAGGGGGGTGCCGCGTCCTCCAGGCAGTGTACAGCAACGATAATGCCCCCGCGGGTACGCGCCCGCGTGCGCTCGCGGCAGCACGTCCAGGCGCCCGCAAATTGAGGCCGGGGATGCTCCGGCGGCCTAGGCCGGAAATACGTGCGGCGGCCGGCGCGGCCGGGGAGACGCTCGGAGGAGGCAGCTAAGGGCGCCCGCCGCTGCCCCAGAGGCTCAGGAGGCAGACTGTGCAGGAGGACAGCTCCGGAAAGGGGGTTAGGATGGAAACAGGATTGATCGTCCGGGGAGCTCCTTCACCCTGCTTCCTACCCTGATGCTGCCGTGGCCACGCCCCTCAGGAGATATTTTAGTAGAGGGTGTACCAGAGAGGGGAAGAAACTGAGTAAATGAGAGATGAAGAAAAGTACAGTAGATCTATAGAGGAATCAAGTGAAAAGAATCAGGATACAAAAGGATGAATGGAAGCACTATGGAGAAGGGCTGAAGAGAAAGCAAAAGTCATACAGATCTGATCGCTGGGCTGCCTTTTTTGCTGTACTACAAGGGGAGTGTTTTTTCGCTGTTCAAGTGTGTGATTGCATGTGTAGCAGAGCTGCACAAATTGATTTTGGCGGTCTGTGCGCAGCCCAGGACTTACTCTTCCAGTGCGATGAGAGCAGGCTGATCGGGGCCGGAGCTGACGTCAGGCACCCTCCCCGAAAACACTTGATCCCGTCTGCATTTTCCGGACACTTCCGGAAAACAGTCAGTTGCCACCCACAAATGGCCTCTTCCTGTCAATCTCCTTACAAACGCCTGTGCGAATGGATTCTTCGCACCATCCCGTCGCAGGGCGCCGATGCTCGGTGCAGTCGTGCGACATGCCGGCGCAGTGTGGTGCATATGCATGCACAGTTCGGAACTGATCGCCCGCTGTGCGAAAACGCACAACAGTGATAAGAGCTCAATGATCCCCTAAATTCAAACGTACAGTACAGTATTAAGGTGGCAGGTTCATAGAAAGGGGCCAGCCTCCAGGAGGCAAAGCAATGTCAGAGACGGACACCAAGAGTATAGGGCTTGTCCTGATAAGCAACAACTCCTTTAAGAAATGGCTTGGCAGCATGGCGAGCGCAGTGAGCCCGCAAGGGTCTCATTTGCGCTCGCCACGCTGTCGGTATGCCGGCGGTCTGGCTTCCGGCGCCGGTATGCTAATCGCCGGGAGCCCGGCCGCCGGCATACCATACGACACCCGAATTAAGTTTACTTGACACACGAGCAAAGGAGCTTTAAGAGAGGAGGGGGCCTGTGTGCAGGCTCTGATTGGGCCCCCTCCTCTCCGGCGGCGCAGTAGACTCTAGCATTGGCATTGTCTCCGGGAACATGGCGCCTGGACTGCGTTCCCAGGTACAGCTCTATTGCGCATGTGCAAGTCACTGGAAAATAGCCGCAGCGGCCATTTTCCAAGTGATTTTTGCTGCCATGCAACTAGCGCCGGGCTAACGGAGAGGTGAGTATAAGAAAATGGGTGCAGTGTGTGCGGTGTGTGGGTTCTCCTGGACCCAGGGGCCCGTGTGCACCGCACACTTTGCACCCATTATAGATACGCCAGTGCACATGAGTCAGAAAGTTTGTTACTACTGTGGGAGCAGGACTGGTGGGCATCTTGACCAGAAAAAAGCCACCGGTATCAGTGTAATGTGCTGTTGGCTGCAAGGTGACATTGTTAGTAAGAAAACATCTAACTGTAATTGAACTAAAAACCCAATCTGTTAAATTGTGAAACATGCAGTTTGAAATGATTTTGCAACATTGGCATGTTATGTTGCAGTGCTGGAAACTATGCAAATTACCAACTAATTGAATTGCACTTAATAAGATTCTAGTATTAGATTGTTAAATGTGATTTTTTTTCTAAATGTGATTTCATCTTGTACATAAGCAGGGCTGTTTCTAGCCAATTTGGCTCCCAGTGCGAGATTTAAAAATGCACCCCCCCATGACATAAAAAAATGTGCCCCCCCCCCACACACCTAGATTAAAAAAACTTGCGTGCGCACCCGACAAGGGGGCGTGGCCTCATCTAAATGGGTGTGGCCTCATTAAAATGGGCATGGCCTCGTCTGAAAAGACTACCTCACAATCCAGTTTTTGACCCTGCTCCAACAGATCACGACCACCACAGGAAAACAAAATTCTACCATATTAAGCCCCACACAGTAATGCCCCCTGCACCATATTATGCCACACACCGCAATGCCCTTAATACATTAAATCCCCACACTACGGCAGGCAAGAGTCCCCATTTCACACATTACGGCAGGTGTCCCCATTTTACACATTGAGAGAGAGAGAGAGAATACTTACAGAGGCGATTACCGTTCTTCGGCCCGCCTCACCAGTCGCTCCTCGCGCCGGCCTTTCCCTCTTCCTAACTTGGATCCCACTCTGTACTCCGCTCGGGGGGGGGGGAGTTTCGCGGAGTGACGGGGTTGCGTCATGACATAACGACGCAACCGCGTCATTCCGTGAAACTCCGCCCCCCAAGCGGGTTACTCGGGGAGAAATAGTACATAAGTGGATAATAGAGTATGCAGAAAGCTACTCATCTATTATTATATCCTTTTCCAAGATTTTTACAAGGGTACCAAGGTACAGTATGTCTGTCTGGGGTTTTGCATGAAGGGTCTTATTCTGAGATGGACGCAGACACTTCATTCGCATGCAGCGGACGTGTCCATAGGGTCTGCAAACACGCAGAAGGATACCGGAAGGATGCGATCACATGGTAATTGACAGGCGGCAGGTGTCCGGGGGTGTTGGCACGGCGTTGGGGGGAGGAGATTGGGAAACGCAGGTGTGTCATTGCCATTTTCAGGGCCAACCTATGACGTCCCCTGCATTTTCTGCATATGGGTGACCCCTATTCGATGTGTTTGCAATTAAATTGCAAACACATCACGGGGCAGCGCCACACATGCTGGGCGTCCTTGCCCTGTGCTGGGCAGCCCCCAGTGTGTGAGTATATGGTCGCAGATTTTGCTGCGACAGTGAAATCTGCAACCAACTCTGAATAGCCCCCAAAGTCCTTACATTTTGTGTAATAAGTAATGTTCCTTTAAAATGTTGTCAACACAACAGAACATGTGATGTTGATACTTGCATGTCTAGGTAAACATTAATATTTACATTAATATATTAATGTGATTCTAAAATTCCCACCCAAAATATACAATTTTATTTTTATTATTCTAATACATTAAACAACATTTAGTCAACATTATCCCCACATGCAGGCATTTTCTCAAATTGGCAATAGTAAGCAAATATAAAAATAATCCCCAAAGCGCAGTGGATAACAGCTGTATTTAATTCTAAAAAAGATTACGGTATTTGTATTTTGTATAAGGAATGTCTGCAGCTCCAAGATTGGGATATGTCACTTCACAAATAAATAAAAATTAAAATACAGGGTCTTATTTGAGACAATAAAGTATAAAGTTGCGGTACACCGATATTACATAATTCAATAAAACTGATTAGGTAAAAAGAACAATATATTCACAAATATAAATAAATATAACAGTGAATCACAAACTGAGGTGTGGCCATACATGTATAAAAAATACTGATAGAATCAGGTAAGAGTATAAGTCTACAAGGCCAGCCATTCAGAATCAGTGAAAGTGCAAACACCAAAAATGTGAACCATAGTGTGTCAAGTCATACTGTATATTAGAAAATTATGATCTTAAACATCTTAGGGCCAAGTTCAATTAGCTTTGAAGTTAGAATGTGGCGCAATGCAGTGCCTGGGGCTATTCAATTACAGCCCACGATAAGCCCGCAGGCTGCATTTAATGCAGATTTCTGTTTACCTCTTTGTGAGGGTTCCTGCCCTTACCGTGGCCGCAGCAAATGAATTAACCCATAGCTCCAGGTATTTAACCCTTGAATCTATGGGTTAACATGCATTAGCCACAGATTTGCCACCCCAGGAAAAAGGCTTGCAATTGAGTAGCTCTAGGCATTAAAGTCCGAGGCTATTACCCTGTTCCTGGTGTGGTAAGATATTGAGGCTCGTTGAATCCAGCCCTTGGACTGGTAGGTCTGGAGTATATCTTAAAAACTAAAAGGGGAGGGGGCAGATTGAAAACCCACGGTGACAGGGAGTTTATAGGTTCTTCTTACAGCGTATACACTTTTCTTAAGGTTTGAGTTATTCATTTGAACTCCACTGTGTTATGTATTTGTAGAGACAGTCTCTGGGTTACGCAGGCAGTCAAGTCAACAATTATGGTAATTTTACTTGTTTTTGAAAAAGTGAAATAGAAATATAAGAAGATTATAGCTGGAATACCCATCATGCCTTTCTGTTTTTATAAGGCTTATACTACAATAACAGAGACAAACGCAGGATTTCTAGAGAGGGGTTTTTCAAATGCAATCCACAATCTCCCTCTCTGCGGAACATTGGAGCAAGTGCAGGAGTCTTGTGGATTGGTAGAATAACCTAGTACAGACCCTGGACTTTTTATACATTGGATAGTGTATAGAATACAATATACTATAGATGGTCTATAGTATAGGCTGTATAAAACATATTTAACTAAAATAAATGACATAAGTGTTCCAGAAAAAGTTAAACATACCATAATAAATAAATACATAAATATAACAAAACCAGTAGGAGACAAAACTGCACTTTCTAAGCACATATTCTCCCACCTCATGGTAAGGCATCTGTCTCTTCTTCCTGGCAGCTACTCTCTTGTCCAGTGCACTGGCTGAGTCTCAGAGCCACACACAGCAAGCCTGGCAGAAGAAGCTGCTACCACTGGGTGTGCGCATTAGCTCTGCTCTGTCCTTTAAACTGCACTGGTGGCAGCTCTAGTCATTATATTATATACCATTACTATTGTGGTTACAATTTGAGCTGCCAGCCAGGTGGAGGGGTGTTTCCAGGCAACCAGAACCCTCCCCTTGCGTTGTTCATGCATAATAGAGATATGCTAAGACGTAATCGTATAATAAACCACCAAAAGAAAAATGAGACTGTAATGTATTCTTTATATTTATTGTATGCCAATTCGAAGAGTAGAAACAATTTTATCTAAAAATAATTTACCTATTTACTAATGATAAGGCTGGGGTTTCAGTCACCTCACAATTCACTGAGTAGTTAGCAGTGTCAGGCTACAGATCAGCATACAATGTGGCCACAGAGTAAATTAACATGATCAGCTTTGTGTGTTTCAAATTAATTCTGACTCTTTTTTCAGTGTAAAAAGGGTTATATAGTGCACTCTGATTTCAAACTGCACATGCATCAACTGGTTTTAAACATTACCTATGCATTACATAATTCAACAATAGAAAGCAGTATTACATAAATTATTAAGAAAAATAAGTACATTATTTTAAAAAGCATAATTCATGCTAATTGACAAGAAGTCATTATTTATTGTGTACAAAGATATTCATTAGCCTTGAACAAGATACATTTGACAATGAACACCTGCAATATTGATTGGTCTACATTCCTCTACATATTTCTTATCTTAGTATAAGCATATATCTTGTGGTTCTAACTAGTTAAAGTGAATCAGGCTAATTAAAAAGGAATTATGCTGCATAGGTACATTACTGACTAAATCTGACTTTCTTTGAAACAAAACCTTTCTCATATGCCCCCCTTTTTTTTAGCAATTAAACAAACAAAGGGGATAATTCAGACCTGATCGCTAGGGTGCGCAGGAGGAGGGGCAATTCACTGTGCAGGTGTGCGATTGAATGTGCAGAGAGCTGCACAAACAAAAGTTTGTGCAGTCTCTGCACAGCCCAGGACTTACTCTGCCACTGCGATGATCGGGGCCAGAGCCGACGTCAGAAACCCTCCCTCCAAACGCCTGGATCCTCCTGTGACTCCTTTAAAACAGTCAGTTGCCACCCACGAACAGCCTCTTCCTGTCAGTCACCTTGCGATCGCCCATGCGACCGATTTGTTTGCAACCATCCAGTCGCTGCCCGTTGCTCCACGTCGCTGTGGACTGACACGCCTGCACATTGCGGTGCATGCACAGTTCAGACCCGATCGCTTGCTGTGCGAAAACGTGAATTACCCCCAAAATGAGCCAGATGTAATGATACTAGAGATTGCTGGTGTTGTTTTTAATGCTTGCTTTTACCTTGTAAGTGATCGCCCCTTTAAAGAAACGTCCAAGATTGGCCAGTGTCTAAGGGGCCCTACTCACTGGCCGACCCGCCGCCGAGCTGCCCGACGGCGGATACGGCCGACGAGCGACCCGGCGGCGGGGGGGCAGTGACGGGGGGAGTGAAGTTTCTTCACTCCCCCCGTCACGCGGCTGCATTGAAGTGCAGGCAAATATGGACGAGATCGTCCATATTGGCCTGCATGCACAGCCGACGGGAGACCAGCGATGAACGAGCGCGGGGCCGCGCATCGTTCATCGCTGGAGTCTCCACACTGAAAGATATGAACGAGTTCTCGTTCATTTATGAACGAGATCGTTCATATCTTTCTAAAAATCGGCCAGTGTGTAGGGCCTATAACACCTCCAGCTATCTCAGGCTTCATTACATCCGGCCCAATGTGTTAGTTAAAACCCATCTTCCACTCTATCACTACAATAAATCACTAACTTTTTTTAATATTCACAAAAACATCGCTATGTCTTATGCAGTAATTTTATTGATCTAGATTTTACAACTAATCTACAGTATGAGATTTTTCTATAACAGCGCTGAACACTTTTATGGCCATGCTAGTTTGTTTCCTCTCTACAAAAGAACAATATATTGCGTTCAATTACAATTTTGTAAGTTTCAATGTTTTCTAGGAGCCAGTTTGTGAGACACAGTATGATTTTTTTTTTGTTTTTATTAAGAACTCTATAACTAAACACAATCCTCATGGTAATCTCTACCTTTTCTTATTTGATACAGAAGTCTATCTAGTATACAAATTGATTGATTGATTGATTGATTGATTGATTGATTGATTGAGCTTCTACTACAGCAGTCAGTTAAGATCAGCACTACCCGGCTTCTGCTGAACAGAAACATATAAACACAGAATTCCAAGCTTGTTATATCCATAACATTGCTTAGGGTGTGTACACACGGTGAGATTCTTGCTATGCCCGATTTTCACTTGCGATTTCCCTTGAACTCCCCCAGAGCCCAGCGCCACCGATTTTGACTATCTTTTCTTGAGATATGGACTATGCGTGCTTACGATTTTGGCTTATGTGAGATTTTGCCTTATGTGAGATGTCATAGACATGTGAGATGAACTAGATAGTACACCGATCTAGCAAGGATTGACTTGCCTGCACAGTCTATCTTTTCTTGCGATGCCGACCTGGCGGGACAGCGCATCGGGATCGAATCGGGATCGCAAGGTGACTTTTACCTTGCGATCTGCACTAACTTTTCTTCCGATTTTGACTATATAGTCAAAATCGAAAGAAAATATCTCACCGTGTGTACACACCCTTAGAAAGATGATATTGATATATAAGAAATAAAATTAAATAAAACAAAATAACAAAAAAACCTATTGTCACTATTTTTTATTCATTTATGTATCAATCATTTTCTCCATTATCTTAGGGTCTGAAATGTATCAGTTATTAGACTATATTTAATACATTTCTGTAAACTTCTGAAATGGCATTTTAATAATGTGTTTTAGATTGTAACCTTATTATTTGGCTATTTAAGTTCATACTGACCAACATGCCACACTTCTCAGGGCCATAACTCTGAACAGAGTTTAGAATGCCCTAGGGTGGAACCGGTTGCCATACCAATCTCTATTTGCCAGATACCCGCTTTGGTACAGTATATGTCACTCAATGCTTGCCACTATTCCCTTCTGGACTCCAGCCTGCCTTGTTGCATGTCAGCATGGCTGGACTAAGGCTAGTGGGGGTCCGGGCAACAAATGTCAACAAAGGTGTGAGGGCCCGTTCAATAAGACTCTGCACCCCGCTGAGGAGTAGGAGAGAGAGTGAGGGGAGTGAGAGCCCCTTAGAGGAGTAGGAGAGAGAGTGAGGGGAGTGAGAGACAAAGAGGGAGACAGAGAGGGGGAGAGTAGAGAACGAGAGAGTGGGGGGGGGGGGCAGGAAGAGAGAGAGAGAGTGTGAGTGCCAGAGCGAGAGTGAAAGAAAGGCAGTGTCAGGGAAAGAGATGGGATAAGAGAGTGTCAGGGAGCGAGAGGGTGGGAGAGAAGGTGTCAGGGTGAGATAGAGACAGACAGGAACATTCGAGACAGGGAGAGAGAAAGTGGGTATCATAAGGAGAGAGATAGAGAGAGGGGCGCAAGAGAGAGAGGGACAGACAGTCAGGGACAGAGAGGGGGGGAGCAAGAGAGAAAAAGGATATCAGGGAGGGAGACAGAGAGGAGCAAGAGAGAAAGTGAGGATGTCAGGGAGAAAGAGAGAGGTTATCAGCGAGGAAAAGAAAGAGGGCTAGTTAGACTGTCAGGGAGAGAGAGAGACAAAGAGAGAGAGAGAGGGGGGAACAAGGGAGAGTGTGTGTCAGGGAGGGAGACAGAGACAGAGCAAGAGGGGGAACATGAGAGAAGGAGGAAGAGAGATGGGGAAAGGAGAGAGAGGGTGGGGGAGTGAGCGGAAGAGAGAGAGAGGGTGTCTGGGAGAGAGAGAAACAGACACAAAGAGAAGGGAGCAAAAGAGAGCTAGAGAGTGTCAGTGAGAAAATTGAGGGTGAGACAAAGAGAGGAAAAACGAGAGAGAGGGAGAGAAAGGGTGTCAGGGAGAGAGAAGGAGGGGGAGTGAGCAGGAGAAAGAGGGAGTGAGAGAGAGATACAGAGAGAGTGAGAGAGGGGAGCAAGGGAGAGAGGGTGTTAGGGAGAGAGAGAGAGAGAGAGAGAGAGAGAGACAGAGCGAGAGGGGGGAACAAGATAGAGGGGGAGAAAGAGGAGGAGAGGGATAGAGAAAGGGGAGAGAGAGAGGGGAACCAAGTGGGTGAGAGAGAGGGTGTTAGTAAGGGGGAGGAATAGAGCAGGAGAAACACTACCTGTTAGGCTACAGCCAAATCAGTTTACTGATGGGGGCAGGCACTTCAAAGTATTAAGCCATACTCCCTTCCCCCATACACCTTTGAATCACCGTATTATGTCTGCGAGGGATCGGGGCTCACTATAGAGACGGGAGCAAAGCCATCTCTGCCTCAAAGATAAAGACCATTCTGAGCTGCTGGGACACCGAACTGGCCAGGAAGGGTGCAGGGAGGGGGATTCCGGACTGGGGCAATGTTTGCCAGAGTGTGGGGGCCCTCAATATGTGGGGGCCCTTGGACGACTGCCCGGTCCACCCCGCCTATAATTCAGCCCTGCCTGCCAGCACTTACTATTATACCTCAGTACCTGCCAGCATTGCCTCACATCTCACTGCTGCAATCAGAATTCAAGCATCATGCTTGGCTTACTCTCACTCAGGGCCTAATTCAGATCTGAACCCAGCAGCAAATTTGTTAGCTAATGGGCAAAACCATGTGCACTGCAGAGCATGGGGGGCAGATATAACATGTGCAAAGAGAGTAAGATTTGGGGGGGATGTGTTCAAACTGAAATCTAAATTGCAGTGAAAAATAAAGCAGCCAGTATTTACCCTGTACAGAAACAATATAACCCACTCAAATCTTAAATGTTACTGTTATATCTGCCCCCCATGCCCTGCAGTGCACATGGTTTTGCCCATTAGCTAACAAATTTGCTTCTGCGATCAGATTTGAATTACTCCCTCAGTCTGCATGGTGTGGTATGTGTGTCAGCATACTGACGCCGGGATCCCAGAAGCGGAATCCTGGCGAGGGGTGTCGAGTGCAGCAAGCCCCTTGTGGGCTCGCTGCGCTCGCCACGCTGCGGGCTCGGTGGCTACCTACAGTTGGAATAATCCCTAATGGTCGGCATGCCGACCGTCGAGATTGTGAGGGGGTGGGATGTAGGCGGAGGTTATGTGACCGTCGGTCTCCTGACCACCGGTCACATAACTACATCCCCAGTCTGCATGCTGACTCTTGTCTCTGCTCCTGCTCTCTGATTACCAGTATTAGCCACCTGGCTCAGATTACCTTGCTATCTGTCTCCTACAGTACTTCAGCCATTCATACTGATGCCACCAGTATTCCCCATAAACACCTACTTCTGTACTCGGAGTATGAGTACCTGTGAGTGTAAATCTCTATGGGAAAGGTTGCTGCTATAGGTGAAGACCCCTCTAGCCTCATTCTAGGAGTCTATGCAGTTACTAGGGCGTGCATTAACATTGGGTATTTATTACAATTTATTTATAAGGCGCCACAAGTGTTTTGCAGCGCCGTACATAGAACACACATTAAAACAATATAGGGTATACAGAATTTTACATTACAGAAAACTAAAACAAGAGTAGAGGTAACATTAGCACCACAGTTCTCAGTACACTATACAGCTGAGATGTCAGGAAGGAAAGGAGTAATCAGCATACTACAGGGGGCAGGCAGCCGTTGGAACAGATGAACAGCTGGTCATGAGCAAGAGGAAATGCAGGTATAGACAGTCACTGAGTAGGAGAGAGCTGTAATTAAAGTACAAAAGAAGAGGTATACGAGAACAGGAGGGAAGAGGGCCCTGCTCCAAGGAGCTTTCAAGCTAGGAGGAGAATAAGTACTGTACACACCAGCGGGGTTATAATGTAGGCAATGAGCAGTGGCTTATCAATATTTTGTGGTTTATTAGCTCAAGTGATTGTACAGCAGTACTTACTGTTATACTGCTTTAGTGAGTGATGGAGCGGAACCTGTAGCGGAGCAGGAGTGTATGTAGCTCACCAGCCAGTAAATGTCTCTTGGGTTCAGGTAGCTGTGCAGGGCACTGGAATAGCTTTAATAGCAGGGTGAACTTGCAGGTCTCAGGAGTTAAGAGGAGAACGTCTGTCCTGCAATATGTTGCTCATAGATAGTGGCAAGATGGTGCCACATATGCACACTGCACAGATACACTATTGGCAGCCATCTTGGTTAGGGAATTAATTTTCCCTAGAGAATTCATTTTGTTGGAGACTGAGCAGTAGCGCACTCCACTTCGAATACTTATAAGCAAGTTGAATTGTGTGACATGATCCTGACATTAGGGATAATAATAAGAATTTACTTACCGATAATTCTATTTCTCGGAGTCCGTAGTGGATGCTGGGGTTCCTGAAAGGACCATGGGGAATAGCGGCTCCGCAGGAGACAGGGCACAAAAAGTAAAGCTTTTCCAGATCAGGTGGTGTGCACTGGCTCCTCCCCCTATGACCCTCCTCCAGACTCCAGTTAGGTACTGTGCCCGGACGAGCGTACACAATAAGGGAGGATTTTGAATCCCGGGTAAGACTCATACCAGCCACACCAATCACACCGTACAACTTGTGATCTAAACCCAGTTAACAGTATGATAACAGAGGAGCCTCTGAAAGATGGCTCCCTAAACAATAACCCGAATTAGTTAACAATAACTATGTACAAGTATTGCAGATAATCCGCACTTGGGATGGGCGCCCAGCATCCACTACGGACTCCGAGAAATAGAATTATCGGTAAGTAAATTCTTATTTTCTCTATCGTCCTAGTGGATGCTGGGGTTCCTGAAAGGACCATGGGGATTATACCAAAGCTCCCAAACGGGCGGGAGAGTGCGGATGACTCTGCAGCACCGAATGAGAGAACTCCAGGTCCTCCTTTGCCAGGGTATCAAATTTGTAGAATTTTACAAACGTGTTCTCCCCTGACCACGTAGCTGCTCGGCAGAATTGTAATGCCGAGACCCCTCGGGCAGCCGCCCAAGATGAGCCCACCTTCCTTGTGGAATGGGCCTTAACAGATTTAGGCTGTGGCAGGCCTGCCACAGAATGTGCAAGTTGAATTGTGTTACAAATCCAACGAGCAATCGACTGCTTAGAAGCAGGCGCACCCAACTTGTTGGGTGCATACAGTATAAACAGCGAGTCAGATTTTCTGACTCCAGCCGTCCTTGAAATGTATATTTTTAAAGCTCTGACAACGTCCAACAACTTGGAGTCCTCCAAGTCGCTTGTAGCCGCAGGCACTACAATAGGCTGGTTCAGGTGAAACGCTGATACCACCTTAGGGAGAAAATGCGGACGCGTCCGCAGCTCTGCCCTATCCGAATGGAAAATTAAATAAGGGCTTTTATAAGATAAAGCCGCCAGTTCAGATACTCTCCTGGCGGACGCCAGGGCCAGTAACATAGTCACTTTCCATGTGAGATATTTCAAATCCACATCTTTTAGTGGTTCAAACCAATGGGATTTGAGGAAATCTAAAACTACATTTAGATCCCACGGTGCCACCGGAGGCACCACAGGAGGCTGTATATGCAGTACTCCCTTTACAAAAGTCTGGACCTCAGGAACTGAGGCCAATTCTTTTTGGAAGAATATTGACAGGGCCGAAATTTGAACCTTAATAGATCCCAATTTGAGACCCATAGACAATCCTGATTTCAGGAAATGTAGGAAACGACCCAGTTGAAATTCCTCCGTCGGAGCACTCCGATCCTCGCACCACGCAACATATTTCCGCCAAATGCGGTGATAATGCTTCGCGGTGACTTCCTTTCTTGCCTTAATCAAGGTAGGAATGACTTCTTCTGGAATGCCTTTCCCTTTTAGGATCTGGCGTTCAACCGCCATGCCGTCAAACGCAGCCGCGGTAAGTCTTGGAATAGACACGGTCCCTGCTGAAGCAGGTCCTGTCTTAGAGGTAGAGGCCACGGATCGTCCGTGACCATCTCTTGAAGTTCCGGGTACCAAGACCTTCTTGGCCAATCCGGAGCCACTAGTATCGTTCTTACTCCGCTTTGCCTTATGATTCTCAATACCTTTGGTATGAGAGGCAGAGGAGGAAACACATACACCGACTGGTACACCCAAGGTGTTACCAGCGCGTCCACAGCTATTGCCTGCGGATCTCTTGACCTGGCGCAATACCTGTCCAGTTTTTTGTTGAGGCGAGACGCCATCATGTCCACCATTGGTCTTTCCCAACGGTTTATTAGCATGTGGAAAACTTCTGGATGAAGTCCCCACTCTCCCGGGTGAAGATCGTGTCTGCTGAGGAAGTCTGCTTCCCAGTTGTCCACTCCCGGGATGAACACTGCTGACAGTGCTATCACGTGATTCTCCGCCCAGCGAAGGATCCTGGCAGCTTCTGCCATTGCACTCCTGCTTCTTGTGCCGCCCTGTCTGTTTACATGGGCGACTGCCGTGATGTTGTCCGACTGGATCAACACCGGTCTTCCTTGAAGCAGAGGTTCCGCCTGGCTTAGAGCATTGTAGATTGCTCTTAGTTCCAGAATGTTTATGTGAAGAGACTTTTTCAGGCTCGACCACACTCCCTGGAAGTTTCTTCCTTGTGTGACTGCTCCCCAGCCTCTCAGGCTGGCGTCCGTGGTCACCAGGATCCAATCCTGTATGCCGAATCTGCGGCCCTCCAATAGATGAGCCCTCTGCAACCACCACAGAAGAGATACCCTTGTCCTTGGAGACAGGGTTATCCGCAGGTGCATCTGAAGATGCGACCCTGACCATTTTGTACAGACACCTTTCCTGGTTTTAGGAGATTCCTGACCAGGTCGGATAACTCCTTGGCTTTTTCCTCGGGAAGAAAAACCTTTTTCTGAACCGTGTCCAGAATCATCCCTAGGAACAGCAGACGAGTTGTCGGCATTAATTGGGATTTTGGAATATTCAGAATCCATCCGTGCTGCTTTAGCACCTCTTGAGATATTGCTAATCCCATCTCTAGCTGTTCTCTGGACCTTGCCCTTATTAGGAGATCGTCCAAGTATGGGATAATTAATACGCCTTTTCTTCGAAGAAGAATCATCATCTCGGCCATTACCTTTGTAAAGATCCGAGGTGCCGTGGACAAACCAAACGGCAGCGTCTGAAACTGATAGTGACAGTTTTGTACAACGAACCTGAGGTACCCCTGGTGTGAGGGGTAAATTGGAACGTGGAGATACGCATCCTTGATGTCCAAGGATACCATAAAGTCCCCTTCTTCCAGGTTCGCTATCACTGCTCTGAGTGACTCCATCTTGAACTTGAACTTCTTTATGTACAGGTTCAAGGACTTCAGATTTAGAATAGGCCTTACCGAGCCATCCGGCTTCGGTACCACAAATAGAGTGGAATAATACCCCTTCCCTTGTTGTAGAAGAGGTACCTTGACTATCACCTGCTGAGAGTACAGCTTGTGAATGGCTTCCAAAACCGTCTCCCTTTCGGAAGGGGACGTTGGTAAAGCAGACTTCAGGAAACGGCGAGGTGGATCTGTCTCTAATTCCAACCTGTACCCCTGAGATATTATCTGCAGGATCCAGGGATCTACCTGCGAGTGAGCCCACTGCGCGCTGTAATTTTTGAGACGACCTCCCACCGTCCCCGAGTCCGCTTGAGAAGCCCCAGCGTCATGCTGAGGCTTTTGTAGAAGCCGGGGAGGGCTTCTGTTCCTGGGAAGGAGCTGCCTGTTGCTGTTTCTTCCCTCGACCTCTGCCTCGTGGCAGATATGAATAGCCCTTTGCTCTCTTATTTTTAAAGGAACGAAAGGGCTGCGGTTGAAAAGTCGGTGCCTTTTTCTGTTGGGGAGTGACTTGAGGTAGAAAGGTGGATTTCCCGGCTGTAGCCGTGGCCACCAAATCTGATAGACCGACTCCAAATAACTCCTCCCCTTTATACGGCAAAACTTCCATATGCCGTTTTGAATCCGCATCGCCTGTCCACTGTCGCGTCCATAAAGCTCTTCTGGCCGAAATGGACATAGCACTTACCCGTGATGCCAGTGTGCAGATATCCCTCTGTGCATCACGCATATAAAGAAATGCATCCTTTATTTGTTCTAACGACAGTAAAATATTGTCCCTGTCCAGGGTATCAATATTTTCAATCAGGGACTCTGACCAAACTACCCCAGCACTGCACATCCAGGCAGACGCTATAGCTGGTCGTAGTATAACACCTGCATGTGTGTATATACTTTTTTGGATATTTTCCATCCTCCTATCTGATGGATCTTTAAGTGCGGCCGTCTCAGGAGAAGGTAACGCCACTTGTTTTGATAAGCGTGTTAGCGCCTTGTCCACCCTAGGAGGTGTTTCCCAGCGCTCCCTAACCTCTGGCGGGAAAGGGTATAATGCCAATAATTTCTTTGAAATTATCAGCTTTTTATCAGGGGCAACCCACGCTTCATCACACACGTCATTTAATTCTTCTGATTCAGGAAAAACTATAGGTAGTTTTTTCACACCCCACATAATACCCTGTTTAGTGGTACCTGTAGTATCAGCTAAATGTAACGCCTCCTTCATTGCCAAAATCATATAACGTGTGGCCCTACTGGAAAATACGGTTGATTGGTCACCGTCACCACTGGAATCAGTGCCTGTGTCTGGGTCTGTGTCGACCGACTGAGGCAAAGGGCGTTTTACAGCCCCTGACGGTGTTTGAGGCGCCTGGACAGGCACTAATTGATTGTCCGGCCGCCTCATGTCGTCAAACGACTGCTTAAGCGAGTTGACGCTATCCCGTAATTCCACAAATAAAGGCATCCATTCTGGTGTCGACCCCCTAGGAGGTGACATCCCCATATTTGGCAATTGCTCCGCCTCCACACCAATATCGTCCTCATACATGTCGACACACACGTACCGACACACAGCAGACACACAGGGAATGCTCTAAACGAAGACAGGACCCACTAGCCCTTTGGGGAGACAGAGGGAGAGTCTGCCAGCACACACCAAAAAGCGCTATATATGACAGGGATAGCCTTATAATAAGTGCTCCCTTATAGCTGCTTTATATATATCAAGATATTGCCATTAAATTTGCCCCCCCTCTCTGTTTTACCCTGTTTCTGTAGTGCAGTGCAGGGGAGAGACCTGGGAGCCGTCCTGACCAGCGGAACTGTGAGAGGAAATGGCGCCGTGTGCTGAGGAGATAGGCCCCGCCCCTTTTTCGGCGGGCTCGTCTCCCGCTATTTTGTGAATACAGGCAGGGGTTAAATATCTCCATATAGCCTCTGGGGGCTATATGTGAGGTATTTTTAGCCTTTTAATAGGTTTTCATTTGCCTCCCAGGGCGCCCCCCCCCAGCGCCCTGCACCCTCAGTGACTGCGTGTGAAGTGTGCTGAGAGGAAAATGGCGCACAGCTGCAGTGCTGTGCGCTACCTTTAGAAGACTGCAGGAGTCTTCAGCCGCCGATTCTGGACCTCTTCTTACTTCAGCATCTGCAAGGGGGCCGGCGGCGCGGCTCCGGTGACCATCCAGGCTGTACCTGTGATCGTCCCTCTGGAGCTGATGTCCAGTAGCCAAGAAGCCAATCCATCCTGCACGCAGGTGAGTTCACTTCTTCTCCCCTCTGTCCCTCGTTGCAGTGATCCTGTTGCCAGCAGGAATCACTGTAAAATAAAAAACCTAAGCTAAACTTTCTCTAAGCAGCTCTTTATGAGAGCCACCTAGAATTGCACCCTTCTCGGCCGGGCACAAAAATCTAACTGGAGTCTGGAGGAGGGTCATAGGGGGAGGAGCCAGTGCACACCACCTGATCTGGAAAAGCTTTACTTTTTGTGCCCTGTCTCCTGCGGAGCCGCTATTCCCCATGGTCCTTTCAGGAACCCCAGCATCCACTAGGACGATAGAGAAAACTTCAATATACTTTGGTCTAGTGTGATTATCTTCCCCAGACATTACATTTATTTAGATATACAATTTATTGTAAAAGCTTGGACCGCAAAATTTCAGTTTTACTTAGAAGTTTGCTAAGTTCACTAAGCCGCTTAGAGCAGATACACATGGACCCTTGAGCTTGCTGTGGCTCTCATGCTGGTTATACAAGGTTAGCTGCAACACTTTATATTTGGAAAACATATTTTGTGTACACTATTATCTTTTGCCGCAAATGCCAGACATTTCCTTTAATGTTAGTTTTTCTATCCGCACAAAGAATATTTAGTGCTTTAGAAATACATTTGCAGAGCTTCATGTTTTTTTTTAACGCGTAACATCCAAAGAGCCACTGGAACTGAGGTTTAGCCACTCAAATCAATTATGTACACTAAGATGTTTTTTGTGGTGTTTAAAATGACTCGTACCAGGACTTATTTTCAATATTTGTCTGTCATTTTCACAGCCATGGTCTGAATTCTGATGAGATGCACATATGAATGTCACATCTCAGAGACAATTACTCACAAGCGATTGACGGCATACTTGCCAGGAGCTGCTAATGAGTCGGATGCAGCTTAAGTTTCTTAATGGTGAAGAAAGTATTTGAGAAATGATTCAAGCAGTCATAAATAGATGAAGTTACATAGTCATTATATAGTGAATACTACTTCCCTGCAAAGTGCTGCACATGAAAATCAATACATGACTGTATGTGATTATTTATATATGTATTAATATTACTACACAGGTTAAATAAATTCTATGAAATATTGTGTGAAGATATTTTCTGGATTAGTATTTATAGTAGTTCTCATGAATGACTCCTACAGTATTAGGGGCCTATTTACTAAGCCTTTGATGGAGATAAAGTGGACAGAGATAAAGTACCAGCCAATCAGCTCCTAACTGCCATGTTAAGGGCTGGGTTTGAAAAATGACTGGAGCCGGTTGGCTGGTACTTTATCTCCGGCCACATTATCTCCATCCACAGCTTAGTAAATAGACCCCTTAGACTGTTATAATCCTATATAAAAAAACAGCTGTACTTTCTGACCTGATGTAATTGTAGACCGCATGGTGGCAGTGATACATTTATGGTCTTTAGAGGGGAGATTTATCAAACCTTTGAGAGAGACAAAATGGAGAAGTTGCCCATCGCAACCAATGCTTTATGTTCAGTGGTTTAACAACAGAACATTATTATCTTTGTGCAGAAATTTTTAAAACTTTGTACTAGTATCGTTGACCTGTCATTTTCTAGACTGCTAGTGTAGTTAAAGTTGGTCACTAGCCGCCCCCTTGTGTCTTTCATCTATTCATCCAAGTCTGCCCTTCCTTTCTCTGTCATCTGTGAATCCGGCATCTTTCTCACCCCCCACCCCATATCTCCCTATCGTTCCGATCTCTGTCCCCCCCTTTCCCTATTGGGTGGGGAAAGGGGTTGTGGGTAGTGTGGCACACCAGAAAGTGTTGTGTGTTCCCTTTTAAAAATTAACTTACAGTGTCTGCAGCAGTGGAGGTAAAGTGCTGGTACAGCAGGGTTAAGGATGGACCCTAATCCGATCACATGGTCCAGAAGCTGTGTAAGGATTCAACAAGGCAGTCTGGGAGCAGAGGAGCCTTGTGGGAAGAAGAAGGAGGAGTTGAATGGAAGTAGTTGGAGGTGCTGGACACGCTGAGTGAGGAGTGGAGTTGAGTAATGGATGCAAAACTGGTCACACAGGTGGTGAGAGCAGCGATGCAGAGCAGAAGCAGCAGGGTGTTACCGGAAAGCAGAGAGCCGGGTGAGCGAGTGTGAGACATCGCAGCTGGAGACTAGATAGCGCCAGACCTACTGAAAGGCGCAGATCCTGCGGCCATCTTGTGCAGTAAGGAACCAGGTCTAGCTAGTGAGAACCTCTATCACAGAAGTTTTGAGTGAGTACACAGAGACTGTAGTTGTCACAAACAGCAGGCAAACCAATTGCCAAGCTCAAGTATCTTTGCCACACACTGCGCATTGTAAATGAAGCAAGCAGTGTAATACAGCCCTACAACGCGACATTGTACCTGTATTTTTTTGCCCTATTCTTCTTGTGATTATCCAATATATTTGCCAAATTAGCCAATCATCATCCTTAATCCAGAGTTAATTACGGCTCAATAAAAAGACACCATTTGCTGACTCACTCCTGTTTCATATCAATCTATCCTACCTCTCTGAGCAAAGTACTACAAATAAGGTATGGGGAAGAACATTTCAAGGGGAAAGGTCTGTCACATAGAAACCCAACAATTATGATTCCTCTCCTAACGGCTTAGACATACCTGCCAACCCTGGGGTGTTACACTAGTCATAACTTGACATTTTGGTGCCCTCCCCCACCCCATGTCATGTTTTGATATTACTGATAGTTGCAATACTAGATGGACCATGGCCAACCATACTGGCAGGGAGGACCTGGACCTCTTACCTGTTAATATCATCTCACCCTCTTCCAGGTTTTCATCAGTTTTCAAATAGCAGACACTATTGCCGTCGCAGCAGCATCCACTTCTAGGCCTTGGTTCTCTAGGATTTCAGTATCCTCTGTATGCGGACGATACTCAAATCTACCTATCCTCCCCAGATTTGTCACCATCTGTATTGGGCAGTGTCACTGAATGCCTTTCTGCTCTCGTCACCTCAAACTTAATATTTCCAAAACAAAATTAACAAACTGTTCTACCCGTTCTTCGCACAGGAGTTTCTGATTTTCACGGTTATAAATATAAATGAGTTTTAAAAATTTGGTAAATCTAAAGAGCTGCAAATTTGAGACGTTTTAATGTAAGTAAATATTAATCCATGATTCTTTGCGTTATCCGAGGAGCACCCATAGCAGATACGGTAAAAAGTGACAGGACCACTTTTGTAGTTTATTAAATTCTATACACTGGAGGTGCAATCCAAATTTTGATCCATTTGTCCATTTGGGCATTATCGTTCATGCAACGCAAGACACGCATCGGTAATGATATCATTATGTCAACCCACTTTTCATCCACTTAGGGGAAGTTTATTAAAATCCTAATTATGTAGTTTTTCTATTTTCCACCTGAAGAATAGCTATGTTAAATTTGGTTGTGGTTGATAGGGTTGACCACACTTAGGTCGACAGTGTCTAGGTCGACCACTATTGGTCGACAGTAACTATGTTGACACCCAAAATAGGTCGACACAAGCATTAGGTCAACATGAGCAAGGTCGACATGACAAAAGGTCGACAGGAGTTTTTTTAATTACCATTCCCAATTGTAGTCCTCGTGGATCGTAAAGTATGAAAAAAGTTTAAAAAAAATAAACAAAACGTGAAAAACTCATGTTGACCTTTTGTCATGCAAACCTAGAACATGTTGACCTAGTGACCATGTCGACCTAGAATCCTTGTTGGCCTAATGCATGTCGACCAATAGTGGTCGACCTAGTGACTGTCGATCTAAGTGTGGTCAACCTAGAGACTGGATACCGTTAAATTTCACCTTCCTAACATATCGGGAAGTAAGAGAATTAGTGATGAGTCAGTAAGTGAGTTAGTGAGGGCTTTTTCATATATATATATGTATATATATATATATTGTCAAAGTCAGAAAAATATCACGATGCACACTGCCATATTTGCACCTCATGCGAGCTCCCGCTGCGCGTGCAAGAGCTCTCCCGTGCGTGCGCATACTCGCAGTCGCGTGCACCCGCAGGCGCACGATATGCAGATTTACGGTAGAGTTTGTATGCGTCTAGCGGGCGACTCAATCGTTATATATTTTCACCATATAATGTATTTTGTAGATCATGGTCCCCTTGATAGATTCTGAAAGTTTAGTTAATATAGCATGTTCATGGACAAAGAGATCCCTCTTTGTTTGATACGAAGGGTCAGACATGGGTCATACAGTGGTGTTTAGTATCCATCGGAAGAGTATTTAATTAGCAATATTCCGGTGTTGGTTTGAAGCGGATTAATCGCTCGTGCGAATAGTTATGGACATAAGAAGTTTATGTCCATTTACTATTATTTGCACTTACTTATCCATGCGGCGGGAAACCTAGTTTCCCACCCACCTGAGCAGTTGGAAATGGTCTCAGCCCACCTGTATGAATCAACCTATGACCTTTTGTTATAATGCGAAGACGAATTCCTGTGTCCAATGAACAATGAGATTGTAGGGACCATTGAATTGTATTGTGTGTGGGGCATAAATAGACAAGCCGACCTGATCCAGCTCACTCTCTTCAACGGTTCTCATCACTGATAATCGGGAGCTGGATATTCAGAAAGGCGCATTCGATCGTTCCCCTTGTGCGTAAGTTTTCTCCGCAATCATATTGTCTTTATTGTTATTGTGAGCCATATCTCTCTCTCTCTCTCTCCTCCTCTTTCTCTCTCATTTTCCCTTAAACGTAATTGTATTGTATTGTATTTCCTGTGTAGTTATCTGGTTAGTTAGTCTATGTTATATTGTAGTGTATGACTTGTATTGTATTATTCTTTTTCAAGTATAACATTCACATAAGGCGTTAGACCCTAAGCCCGGAGTTTTGTGTATTTCTCATAGTGTTAAGTATTCTCAGAGCGTCGGTGGCGCTCGAACAGCTTTTAAGTTAAAAAGGTTACACTGTGTTGCATCTACACTCTATCACTACACTAAGGTTTACCTGTATAATACATTGTTCATGGTTTACATATAAAGGTTTAACATTGTGAGCGTTAGCGTCGCTGGTGATCTCCTTGTGGTCCCGAGCGTCCGCTACGCTATAGCGAAACATTACGTTAGTCGGCAGCCAATAGTGTGCCTGCCTGTGATCTCTTGGCCGTGAGCGAACGTGACGCTTGAGCGTCTCGACTACGGCTAAGCGATTGTTACGCAACGTGCGTACCCTTACGGTATTCCATAAGTCAATAGCGTACTGTGTTCTTTGACCTCTTAAAGGGTTTTAAGTAAGATAAATATTTAGCTTTATCAATTGGCGGCTCGTCCGTCCTTCACATATCTCTGCTAGGTAATTTCAGCAGACATTATCCATCAGCAAAGGGCGGGAGATCATATTCCTCGTAGTGCTGTCTGGATAAGCGTCTGCTTCGCTTAGTAAAGGGTGCTGAGGGAATCCGGAACCGGAGGTAAGAACAACACGCTAGTGTCTTTTAAAACTGTTTATTTCTGTCTTGCGTACGCACACACGCATATCTGCATTTCTTTTATTCGTGTATTTTCATATATCACTCTCCTGTTTGCCATTTTATAATTGATAAACGTGCTAAGAGAGATTTGTCACTATTTCATAGTTAAAGTGTAAAAGTAATACATTAGGGGATAAATTGCAAAGCTCGCACACAGCTCTACCTAAAGATACAAGGAGAGATTGGTGTGGTGCTCAGTAGATGATCGAGGATCATCTACATTGATAAACGTGTTAATTGTGTTACGGTGAATTTCTCTGACGTCCTAAGTGGATGCTGGGGACTCCGTCAGGACCATGGGGATTAACGGCTCCGCAGGAGACAGGGCACAAAAGTAAAAGCTTTAGGATCAGGTGGTGTGCACTGGCTCCTCCCCCTATGACCCTCCTCCAAGCCTCAGTTAGATTTTTGTGCCCGGCCGAGAAGGGTGCAATCTAGGTGGCTCTCCTAAAGAGCTGCTTAGAGTAAAAGTTTGTTAGGTTTTTTATTTTCAGTGAGTCCTGCTGGCAACAGGCTCACTGCTACGAGGGACTTAGGGGAGAGAAGTGAACTCACCTGCGTGCAGGATGGATTGGCTTCTTAGGCTACTGGACACCATTAGCTCCAGAGGGAGTCGGAACACAGGTCTCACCCTGGGGTTCGTCCCGGAGCCGCGCCGCCGACCCCCCTTGCAGATGCCGAAAAGTGAAGGTCCAGAAACGGCGGCAGAAGACTCTTCAGTCTTCATAAGGTAGCGCACAGCACTGCAGCTGTGCGCCATTGTTGTCAGCACACTTCATAGCAGCGGTCACTGAGGGTGCAGGGCGCTGGGGGGGGGGCGCCCTGGGCAGCAATGATAGTACCTTATTCTGGCTAAAAATACATCACATATAGCCCCTGGGGGCTATATGGATGTATTTAACCCCTGCCAGGTCTCAGAAAAACGGGAGAAGAAGCCCGCCGAAAAGGGGGCGGGGCCTATTCTCCTCAGCACACAGCGCCATTTTCCCTCACAGAAATGCTGGTGGGAAGGCTCCCAGGCTCTCCCCTGCACTGCACTACAGAAACAGGGTTAAAACAGAGAGGGGGGGCACTTATTTGGCGATATGTATATATATATTAAAATGCTATAAGGGAAAAACACTTATATAAAGGTTGTCCCTGTATAATTATAGCGTTTTTGGTGTGTGCTGGCAAACTCTCCCTCTGTCTCCCCAAAGGGCTAGTGGGGTCCTGTCCTCTATCAGAGCATTCCCTGTGTGTGTGCTGTGTGTCGGTACGTGTGTGTCGACATGTATGAGGACGATGTTGGTGAGGAGGCGGAGCAATTGCCTGAAATGGTGATGTCACTCTCTAGGGAGTCGACACCGGAATGGATGGCTTATTTAAGGAATTACGTGATAATGTCAACACGCTGCAAGGTCGGTTGACGACATGAGACGGCCGGCAAACAAATTAGTACCTGTCCAGGCGTCTCAAACACCGTCAGGGGCTGTAAAACGCTCATTTACCTCAGTCGGTCGACACAGACACGGACACTGACTCCAGTGTCGACGGTGAAGAAACACACGTATTTTCCTTTAGGGCCACACGTTACATGTTAAGGGCAATGAAGGAGGTGTTACATATTTCTGATACCACAAGTACCACAAGAAGGGTATTATGTGGGGTGTGAAAAAACTACCTGTAGTTTTTCCTGAATCAGATAAATTAAATGAAGTGTGTGATGATGCGTGGGTTTCCCCCGATAGAAAATTATTGGCGGTATACCCTTTCCCGCCAGAAGTTAGGGGGCGTTGGGAAACACCCTTTAGGGTGGATAAGGCGCTCACACGCTTATCAAAACAAGTGGCGGTACCGTCTCCAGATAGGGCCGCCCTCAAGGAGCCAGCTGAGAGGCTGGAAAATATCCTAAAAAGGTATATACACACATACTGGTGTTATACTGCGACCAGCGATCGCCTCAGCCTGGATGTGCAGCGCTGGGGTGGCTTGGTCGGATTCCCTGACTGAAAATATTGATACCCTTGACAGGGACAGTATTTTATTGACTATAGAGCATTTAAAGGATGCATTTCTATATATGCGAGATGCACAGAGGGATATTTGCACTCTGGCATCAAGAGTAAGTGCGATGTCCATATCTGCCAGAAGATGTTTATGGACACGACAGTGGTCAGGTGATGCAGATTCCAAACGGCACATGGAAGTATTGCCGTATAAAGGGGAGGAGTTATTTGGGGTCGGTCCATCGGACCTGGTGGCCTCGGCAACAGCTGGAAAATCCACCTTTTTTACCCCAAATCACATCTCAGCAGAAAAAGACACCGTCTTTTCAGCCTCAGTCCTTTCGTCCCCATAAGGGCAAGCGGGCAAAAGGCCAGTCATATCTGCCCAGGGATAGAGGAAAGGGAAGAAGACTGCAGCAGGCAGCCCATTCCCAGGAACAGAAGCCCTCCACAGCTTCTGCCAAGTCCTCAGGATGACGCTGGGGCCGTACAAGCGGACTCAAGTGCGGTGGGGGGTCGTCTCAAGAGTTTCAGCGCGTAGTGGGCTCACTCGCAAGTGGACCCCTGGATCCTACAAGTAGTATCCCAGGGGTACAGACTGGAAATTCGAGACGTCTCCCCCTCGCAGGCTCCTGATGTCTGCTTTACCAACGTCTTCCTCCGACAGGGAGGCAGTATTGGAAACAATTCACAAGCTGTATTCCCAGCAGGTGATAATCAAAGTACCCCTCCTACAACAAGGAAAGGGCTATTATTCCACACTATATTGTGGTACTGAAGCCAGACGGCTCGGTGAGACCTATTCTAAATGGGAAATCTTTGAACACTTACATACAAAGGTTCAAATCAAGATGGAGTCACTCAGAGCAGTGATAGCGAATGTCCCTGGACATCAAGGATGCTTACCTCCATGTCCCAAATTGCCCTTCTCTCCAAGGGTACCTCAGGTTCGTGGTACGGAACTGTCACTATCAGTTTCAGACGCTGCCGTTTGGATTGTCCACGGCACCCCGGGTCTTTACCAAAGTAATGGCCGAAATGATGATTCTTCTTCAAAGAAAAGGCGTCTTAATTATCCCTTACTTGGACGATCTCCTGATAAGGGCAAGGTCCAGAGAACAGTTGGAAGTCGGAGTAGCACTATCTCAAGTAGTTCTACGACAGCACGGGTGGATTCTAAATATCCAAAATCGCAGCCGTTTTCCGACGACACGTCTGCTGTTCCTAGGGATGGTTCTGGACACAGTCCAGAAAAAGGTGTTTCTCCCGGAGGAGAAAGCCAGGGAGTTATCCGAGCTAGTCAGGAACCTCCTAAAACCAGGAAAAGTGTCAGTGCATCATTGCACAAGAGTCCTGGGAAAAATGGTGGCTTATTACGAAGCGATTCCATTCGGCAGATTCCACGCAAGAACTTTTCAGTGGGATCTGCTGGACAAATGGTCCGGATCGCATTTTCAGATGCATCAGCGGATAACCCTATCTCCAAGGACAAGGGTGTCTCTCCTGTGGTGGTTACAGAGTGCTCATCTTCTAGAGGGCCGCAGATTCGGCATTCAGGATTGGATGCTGGTGACCACGGAGGCCAGCCTGAGAGGCTGGGGAGCAGTCACACAGGGAAAAAATTTCCAGGGAGTGTGATCAAGTCTGGAGATTTTTCTCCACATAAATATACTGGAGCTAAGGGCAATTTACAATGCTCTAAGCTTAGCAGGACCTCTGCTTCAAGGTCAGCCGGTATTGATCCAGTGGGACAACATCACGGCAGTCGCCCACGTAAACAGACAGGGCGGCACAAGAAGCAGGAGGGCAATGGCAGAAACTGCAAGGATTTTTCGCTGGGCGGAAAATCATGTGATAGCACTGTCAGCAGTGTTCATTCCGGGAGTGGACAAACTGGGAAGCAGACTTCCTCAGCAGGCACAACCTCCACCCGGGAGAGTGGGGACTTCATCGGGAAGTCTTCCACATGATTGTGAACCGTTGGAAAAGACCAAAGGTGGACATGATGGCGTCCCGCCTGAACAAAAAACTGGACAAGTATTGCGCCAGGTCAAAAGACCCTCAGGCAATAGCTGTGGACGTTCTGGTAACACCGTGGGTGTACCAGTCGGTGTATGTCTTCCCTCCTCTGCTTCTCATACCCAAGGTATTGAGAATTATAAGACGTAGAGGAGTAAGAACTATACTCGTGGCTCTGGATTGGCCAAGAAGGACTTGGTACCCGGAACTTCAAGAGATGCTCACAGAGGACTCATGGCCTCTGCCGCTAAGAAGGGACTTGCTTCAGCAAGTACCATGTCTGTTCCAAGACTTACCGCGGCTGCGTTTGACGGCATGGCGGTTGAACGCCGGATCCTAAGGGAAAAAGGCATTCCGGAAGAGGTCATTCCTACCCTGGTCAAAGCCAGGAAGGAGGTGACCGCACAACATTATCACCACATGTGGCGAAAATATGTTGCAATTAATGTAGCTGGTAAATCATTAAACTTTCTTGTAGATACGGGGGCGGCCAAATCAGTGATAAATTCGACAGTGGGCATGAGAACCACTGGTAAGACAATTCCAGCCATGGGAGTAACAGGAGTAGTCCAGCATTACCCTGTTAGCAAACCAGCCGAGATTACAATAGGGCCATTACATACCAAGCATTCTTTTTTGCTGGCTGCATCGGCACCGACTAATCTCCTGGGAAGAGACTTATTCTGTAAAATGGGGTGCGTCATTTATTGTACTCCTGAAGGTGTATTCTTGGACATACCTGAGAATCACGCTCAGGAAGTGCGAGACATGTTAGACTCCCCATCAAAATTAATGTCACATACCATTATGACAAATAGGACTCCCGCCCAGGTAGAAGAAATGACATCCCAGATACCAGAGTCACTTTGGACTAAAGATGGACAGGACACTGGATTAATGGCAAATGTAGCTCCGGTAGTTGTACAAGTAAAAGATGGTAGGATAGCTCCAAAAATCCCACAGTACCCTCTGAAGCCAGAGGTGGAGTTAGGAGTTTACCCAGTAATAGAGCGCTTGCTACAACAGGGCATTCTGGTAAGAACATCCAGCACTGCCAATAGTCCCATCTTCCCTGTGAAAAAGAGTGGGGAGAGGGGTTACAGGCTAGTGCAGGATCTAAGGGGGATTAACAAAATAGTTGAGAGTCAGTTCCCCGTAGTGCCAAATCCAGCTGTCATCCTTATGCAGATCCCTCCCACTGCGAAATTTTTCACTGTTATTGACCTCTGCTCCGCTTTCTTTTCGGTACCCCTACATCCTGACAGTCAATATTTGTTTGCATTTACATACAGAGGAGTCCAATACACATGGACTCGATTACCACAAGGTTTCATAGACAGTTCAAGTATATTTTCCCAGGCTTTGCATGATTGTTTACAGTCTTTCCAACCAGAGAGTGGATCAATATTGATACAGTACGTGGATGATTTACTACTGTGTTCAGATTCATTGGAAGCATCCCTGAAGGATACGAAACAGCTCCTGTTTCATCTTTCAGACACAGGACACAAGGTTTCCAAAGACAAGTTACAATTATGCCAAACTAAAGTAAAATATTTGGGACACTGTCTAACACAAGGACTGAGACACCCGACCGCTGATAGAATTCAAGCAATTAGAGACATGACTCTGCCTCAAACCCAGCAACAGATCATAACATTTTTAGGAATGTGTGGGTATTGCCGTAACTGGATCCCAGGATTTTCCATTCTGGCGTTACCTTTGCAGGAGATGGTCTCCTCAAACAAACCTGATCGGATTTCGCATACAGACGAGTCCGAAATGGCATTTGAGAGACTTAAACAGTGCCTAACGCAGGCACCAGCATTAGGTATGCCAGACTATGGGAAACCCTTTGAGCTGTACGGAACAGAAAGTGCTGGTTGCGCGGCAGGCGTCTTAACCCAAAAGCATGGTGATGCCAGCAGGCCGGTAGCATACTACAGCGCTCAGCTAGATACGGTAGCGCGATCCCTCCCCACATGCTTGCGAAGCGTTGCTGCGATAGCATTGCTAGTAACGAAAAGCGAAGATGTAGTGCTAGGTCACAACCTCACAATACATACACCACATGCAGTGTCAGCCTTGTTAAATTCTGCCCAAACCAGGCACGTCTCATCAGCGCGGTTTACAAGATGGGAATTGGCACTAATGGCCCCCATAAACATCACCATAAGGAGATGCAGTGCATTAAATCCTGCAACATATCTCCCAGGTGTGCCTGGACAGGCACAAAGGGTGGAGGATGAGAGTGGTGGGGAAGGAGGATTTAATACAAAGGAGGACACACATGATTGTATGGAATATTTGACCCAAAATTTTACCGCAAGGCCTGACATCAGTGACAACCCACTGGAAGATGTAGATCTTACCTTCTACACGGATGGTAGTTGTCACAGACAGTCAGACTCGGGAGACTTGTGTACTGGATACGCAGTCGTAGATGACCAAGGCACCATAGAAGCTGAACCGCTAGGCCCACCTCACTCAGCCCAGGTTGCTGAACTGGTCGCCCTAACCAGAGCATGTGAATTGGCTAAGGGCAAGTCAGCCAATATCTACACCGACTCTAGATACGCATTCGGGGTAGTCCATGATTTCGGAGCCCTATGGCGCCTCAGAAATTTCATGACGGCAGCTGGTACACTGGTAGCGCATGCAGCTCACATCAAAAGGCTTCTAACAGCGATACAGGAACCCGACAGAGTGGCTGTTATCAAGTGTAAAGCACACACATATAGCCAGGACCCAGTATCACTTGGTAACAGCAGAGCAGACGAAGCTGCTAAGTTAGCAGCTGGTACCCCCAGACAGACAGACACCACACAATTGATGGTATTTAATACCATCAACACACAGAAGTTGTGTGAAATGCAAAATTTGTGTTCCACACAGGAAAAGGCAGTCTGGAAGGCAAAGGGATATGGCCAGGAGTCCTCAGGACTCTGGACGAATGGACAAGGTAAACAAGTGGCCCCCAGAGCATATCTTCCATGTTTAGCTGAGGCAGCACACGGGCTGACTCATCTGGGCAAGGAGGGAATGTGCAAGTTGGTAAGAGCATATTGGTGCGCCCCAGGATTTTCATCTCATGCGAGTAAGAGAGCAATGTCATGCCTTACCTGCTTGAGAAAGAATATCGGAAAGGCAATACCAACAGAACCATCTCATATCCCACCTACAGGCGGCCCTTTTCAGGTAATACAGATTGACTTTATTCAATTACCTCCTTGTCGAAATTTGAAATATGTACTTGTTTGTATAGATGTATTCTCAAATTGGGTCGAAGCATTTCCTGCGGCCACAAACACCGCTATGTTTACTGCTAAGAAAATTGTGCAGGAATTTGTATGTAGATATGGTATCCCTAGAATAATTGAAAGTGATATGGGTACTAATTTTACAGGTGATGTCTTTCAAGGAATGTGTAAGTTGATGGGAATTGATAGCAAGCTGCACACTCCATACCGTCCACAGGCGAGTGCGAAGGTGGAAAGAGTGAACAGCACTATTAAAAATAAACTGAGCAAAGTTATGGCAGAGACAGGATTGACATGGCCAGAAGCTTTACCCATTGTACTATACAGCATCAGAACCACTCCCAGGTCCCCTCTTAATCTGTCTCCCTTTGAAATCTTGTTTGGTCGACAACCGCATGTTATGATTAACCCTCAGGATGATTTGAAGTGTAACAATGAAGTGACTGTAAAATACTTGATTAACATGAGTAAACAGCTAAGGAACCAAAATGATAATTTGAAGTTAGTGATTCCTGATTTACCAGATAGTAATTGTCATGACATTGAACCTGGGGATTATGTAATGATACTGAATTTTCTATGCTCAGGTTGCCTTATTGACAGATGGGAAGGACCATACCAAGTCTTATTGACTAGCACTACAGCATTGAAGGTTGCCGAGAGAGAGACTTGGGTTCATTCGTCCCACTGTAAGAAGGTTGCTGATCCAGAGAGGTCCCGTGATAAGGAACAGACGGTAGAGGAAGTTGTATCACTGGAGTGTCTGTTCCAGGAGGACTGAGGCGGCACCTGAGCATTGAAAATCATAAGATCAAAAGCAGTTGTCGATTCCCTGTTCCCTTTTATTGTTTTTCTCCACTTCCCATCCCCTCTCCCTCAATTATTTTTTTTCCCCCTTCTCATTCTTCTCCGTTTCCTCCTATAAGATGGACTTGCCCCAAGAGACTGTTCCGGCGAGAGTACCATGGAGGTCGAGAGAGGTTCTGGAATGGGTTCTGATGACAAAGATGGAGGCGTAGTTTTCCAAGAACAACTTAATCAACAAGTAAAGGCGAGTATCAGAAAACGATCCGATAGCATTGACAATAGAAGGAATTGTGAAGGATTGTTAGCTGAAGAAAACTGTATCTGTAGGCTCTGTGACAATGTAGTTGAGGATGGGTGCATTAAGAAATGCCAATCCAGTTTTAATATCCACATGGACCGGCATCCCTTGAGTGACTATCACTCCTTAGTGGGTAGTGTGTTAAATCAAACAGATTGTTGGGTATGCTCTCAAGTACCTCAAGGTCATAGCAAATCAGGACTAGTACCATTTCCTTTAACGGTAGGGGAGGTACTTGAGCTAAAGGGTGGGAGACCGGTGGACAGGAGGTTTAATATCTCCAGTCCTCCTAGTTTGAAGCTCCACCAATATCATGTGGATAGATCCCTAATATGTTTTAACATTACCAATCCCCGAAAGCCGGGAAATTGGGAAGTGTCATGGAGTAACCAAACCATGACCTTTTCATATAGAGCAGATAGAATGCCTACAGATACAGAGCTTATACGCCACATAGCCAGTAGAGAAAAATCTTTCCGATATAGGTATACCCTAGGAAGTAGGATTACGAGAGTTGGAGAGGTATCACCAGGATACTGTGCACATATCGTACAAACGGATACGTGTACTAGACAGCTGGGAGAATTAGGGGTAGGAGATTTCACATGGAGGATGTGTAATATGGTTATGTCCTACTCCGTCCCATATGTTCTCCCCGATGATGCATATTTCATATGCGGGAGGAAGGCGTATAAGTGGCTTGCCCCAAACTCTGAAGGATTGTGTTATATTGGAAAAGTACTGCCTGAAGTAATGACTGTATCACATGCCAAAATGAAAGATATACACCGTGGTGCCCAAGCTCCTTATACTCACACTCATTACGAGCACGTAGTTAAAAGGCAACTGACAGAAAGGACAGAGCATTCGGCCTCTGACATGATCCATGAATCCACCGGGATTCAGGTTCTACTTGCGCTAGATTTCACTCGCACCGCTAGAGGAGTGCTGAACTATAGGTACATATCTGCGCTTGCAAATTTGTTAGACAATATCACAGAAATGTATGATGACACTTTTAGATATACTGGAAGAGAGCTTCAAGCTTATAAAACAGAACTGGTTCAGCATAGAATGGTTCTTAATTATCTCACGGCAGTAACAGGTGGATATTGTGTCACACTGGCAACGCAGTACGGCGTGAAATGCTGCACTTATATTACGAATAGTACCGAGGACCCGGTCGAGGTCATAGACCAAAAGATGGACGATATTCTCCAATTAAAGTGGGAATTTCGCAGGAGACATAATCTCACCCTTGCTGCTGTGGGTAATGAGCTGACTGGTTGGGTGTCATGGTTGAACCCGCGAAATTGGTTCTCTGGTTTAGGAGAATGGGCTCAAGGAGTCATAATGGATGTAGGGAAGTTTCTCCTATGTATCTTAGGTGTTGTCATAACGATTGGCTTGATATTTAGATGCGTTCAGACTTTAACGAAGTGCAAACGTAGTACCAGGGTAATGAGTCTAAGGAGTGAGGAAATTGTAATTCCAATGGATTTGATTTATGACCCAATGGTAGAAACAATGATGTGATGAAAAAGCGATTATACGGTCCGTTTCTTTCACCTGTTTTTCCGTTTTCTCCAAGGTAAAAAGACCCACTTGGACAAGGAATTTGATGATCCTGTATACAGACAACTGATGGATTAAAGAAGAAGTTTTGACAACCTTATACACAGATATTTGATGAACTATGCCATAGACCCCCAGTTTCCCTAGAAATTTTAAAATTACGCTAGCCCAACACTTTTGTAAGTCTATGGACATTGACAAAGCTTTTGCCCTCACTTTTTGGCAAAAGCCCAAAGAAGACTGCATTCAACAGACACCGAACAAGACTTCAACCGACAAATGTTCATTAACCTGACAGAGAATACCTCTGCATTTACCATAATTGTTCTTTATCTTCATTTCTACAACCTTCAGGTAATGACACACATAGTCGATAGGGAATACAGGCACAGATATCAGCAATCACATATTCCCCCATTCATGTATCATCAACTAAAATGTGCTCCCCCATTTTGTTGCAAAAAGCCGAAAAGAGCTCGGTAAAGTTTGACAGCCCATCCACAGACCCGTACCGCGGGATAAGAAGGAATTCAAATGTATACTTCGCAATACCTCGAAGCTTGATTTAAAACACGTACGGCACGATGATACATGACCCCCCAAACATGGATTCATACACACATGCTTCTGCTATCTCACTAGGTCATACCCTTTTCACACCTTCTTCTCTCCTCCCTTACCCAACCATGGAAATGTATTTACACCTGACATATATTTTTCTCTTTTTGAAATGTTTTAGGAAGTGGCAGTTATTGTTGACTGCCAAAGGGTGGACTGTCAAAGTCAGAAAAATATCACGATGCACACTGCCATATTTGCACCTCATGCGAGCTCCCGCTGCGCGTGCAAGAGCTCTCCCGTGCGTGCGCATACTCGCAGTCGCGTGCACCCGCAGGCGCACGATATGCGGATTTACGGTAGAGTTTGTATGCGTCTAGCGGGTGACTCAATCGTTATATATTTTCACCATATAATGTATTTTGTAGATCATGGTCCCCTTGATAGATTCTGAAAGTTTAGTTAATATAGCATGTTCATGGACAAAGAGATCCCTCTTTGTTTGATACGAAGGGTCAGACATGGGTCATACAGTGGTGTTTAGTATCCATCGGAAGAGTATTTAATTAGCAATATTCCGGTGTTGGTTTGAAGCGGATTAATCGCTCGTGCGAATAGTTATGGACATAAGAAGTTTATGTCCATTTACTATTATTTGCACTTACTTATCCATGCGGCGGGAAACCTAGTTTCCCACCCACCTGAGCAGTTGGAAATGGTCTCAGCCCACCTGTATGAATCAACCTATGGCCTTTTGTTATAATGCGAAGACGAATTCCTGTGTCCAATGAACAATGAGATTGTAGGGACCATTGAATTGTATTGTGTGTGGGGCATAAATAGACAAGCCGACCTGATCCAGCTCACTCTCTTCAACGGTTCTCATCACTGATAATCGGGAGCTGGATATTCAGAAAGGCGCATGCGATCGTTCCCCTTGTGCGTAAGTTTTCTCCGCAATCATATTGTCTTTATTGTTATTGTGAGCCATATCTCTCTCTCTCTCTCTCCTCCTCTTTCTCTCTCATTTTCCCTTAAACGTAATTGTATTGTATTGTATTTCCTGTGTAGTTATCTGGTTAGTTAGTGTATGTTATATTGTAGTGTATGACTTGTATTGTATTATTCTTTTTCAAGTATAACATTCACATAAGGCGTTAGACCCTAAGCCCGGAGTTTTGTGTATTTCTCATAGTGTTAAGTATTCTCAGAGCGTCGGTGGCGCTCGAACAGCTTTTAAGTTAATAAGGTTACACTGTGTTGCATCTACACTCTATCACTACACTAAGGTTTACCTGTATAATACATTGTTCATGGTTTACATATAAAGGTTTAACATTGTGAGCGTTAGCGTCGCTGGTGATCTCCTCGTGGTCCCGAGCGTCCGCTACGCTATAGCGAAACATTACGTTAGTCGGCAGCCAATAGTGTGCCTGCCTGTGATCTCTTGGCCGTGAGCGAACGTGACGCTTGAGCGTCTCGACTACGGCTAAGCGATTGTTACGCAACGTGCGTACCCTTACGGTATTCCATAAGTCAATAGCGTACTGTGTTCTTTGACCTCTTAAAGGGTTTTAAGTAAGATAAATATTTAGCTTTATCAATATATATATATATATATATATATATACGGTAAAGTCCACACTCCAGACTTGACAAGATCAACGATGGGGTGCTCCACAAAGGCCCAAAGGCCAGTATATAGAAATTTCCGTATGCAGGCACTCACCAGTAAATTCCAACAGGTATTTATTAATAACTCACAGAGACATAAAGACGGTGTGTCAACGTTTCGGTCATCACGTGACCTTCTTCAGGACATCATACAAGGACATCAGGAAGACAACTGTCCAGTGCATCACCATTCACCATATGTCACACAGGCTTCCCTTAAATAGCAAAGGCAGGCCCAAGCCACACCCAACCAGTAATTGCCACAGGAAGTGCCTCAAAAGGCACTAATTTCTGCACATAAACAACTATCCTAACAAGGACCTATACCCTATATGGGCGATTGTACTATAATGTGACTCAAATCCTAATACCACTAAATAAAACATCACAAATGACTCAGAAACAAACAAAACACGGCCGCAGCCGGAAGTGCCATGCGTTCCACAGACTGTGGAACGCATCCCGACCGGAACCGGAAGTGACGTAATACACGGCAAAAGAGCTCATTGTTCTGTTACAAACCAAGTGGGAGGCAGTACACGCTCAGCAAACCACATTCCGCCCACTTGGTAGATGCATCACCATGGTAACCAGCCACTGTATATATATATATGGGAGCAATAAATACTGGCTCAATTTGTCACAAAAGTATATGTAATAAATGTAAACATTAGTCTAGCTGGGCAGTTACTGCAAAAGTGCCAAGTGCTGCAGCCTCACCTATAAAAGGGAAAAGCCTGGAGACAAACACCACATAAGACAAATAATTACAAAAATACCAGGAACTGCCCATACGGGGCAGACAAAGTCTGACCCCCATAAAGCAGCACCCGATACAACAAGTAAACTACCATAACAAAAATTAATCCTAACAATTAACCAAAAAATAGAAAAAATAAAACAAATGAAAAATAGAAAATAGAGAATATGTAGAATGTATGTCATACATTCCTCAAATTAGAATTCCTCGGGTCCCTACCTGCCACTAACGAAGAAAAATATTATACGGATTATGTTCATTTAAACCACGAGGGAACAAGGTGTCCAATTGATATATCCAACGTGATTCACGCTGACGCAGCAATTTATCGCGGTCACCACCACGTAGAGGCATTGGAAAAAAAGTCAATCAGCATACACTTCAGGCTTGAGACTGAGTGGCCCATTGTTAGAAAGTGCTTAGCCACTGGCTTATCCATCTCTTTAGTGGCCAGTGCTGAACGGATGGAGTAGCGATGATTTGCCATCCTATCCCGAAAGCAACGGGATGTCATACCGACATAATATAAGCCACACGGGCAGGTGATTATATAAATTACATAGTCCATTTTACAATGGAGTCGATGTCGGATGTTGATTCTTTTCCCACTATGGGGGTGCGTGACGTATGTCCTGGTCTGCAAGGATCTACATGTGGTGCAGTCTGGACACCTAAAGCAACCCTTCCGTCTAGTTGGTAGCCAACTCGCAGGGTCTCCACTCGGTTACACAGTAGGTCTCATCAATAATTGGTTCAAGTTTGGCCCTCGTCGGCAAGCACACATAGGTGATTGTGCACTTAGAGCCTTAAACACAGGATCTGTAGAAATGATCGGCCAATGTCGCCTAATAGTCTTCTCAGAATAGATAGATTTGGTATCATATGTAGAAGTAAAGATCATTCTACCTGCGTTATTTATTTGTGAGTTATCAACCTGTTGTGCATATCTGTTTCTAGCCCTGGTGAGGCATCTGCAAATAGTCTTTCGTGAGTAGCCTCTGTCAATGAACCTCTCTGTCATATCTTGAATCTGTGCCTCCGTATTGGTGGGAGATGTATTATAGCGCAATATCCGTATAAACTGCGAAATCGGCAAGCTGTCCTTGAGTCTGTTGGGATGGTGGCTGCGAGCGTGTAGCAATGTATTCCGATCTGTCTCTTTTCGGTAGAGAGTAGATATCAAGTGGTTATTTTCAAAAGAAATGGTTACATCTAAAAAATTAAGTGAAGATTGACTAATCTGATATGTGAACCGTATCGGGCTAGGTAGTGCATTCAGATACTCAACCATTGCCATGAACTCAGTCTCGGTGTCACCCCAAACAAAAAATAAATTGTCAATATATCTCCCGAAATATAGTATTTTATCTCCATACTTTGATAGTATGAATGTATTCTCATACTGTTGCATGTAAAGATTTGCATAGGCGGGCGCCAGGTTAGACCCCATGGCTGTACCTGCCACTTGCATAAAATAATCTTTACCATACAAGAAATAATTATTGGTCAAGACCAGCCTAGCCAAATCTACAAGAAACTCAGTGGGGGGACCAGTATGTGGACTTGAAATCAGTGCTAGCCTCATAGCTTCCAGACCCTCATTGTGCGGTATAACCATATATAACGACTGTACGTCCATAGATGCTAGCCATACATTAGCGGGCAAAGCACCCAAAGATTTAATCTTGTCCAGAAAGTCTGGAGTATCACGTATGTAGCTATGCATCTGCTGGACGTATGGCTGTAGAAGCTTATCCAAGAACACTGCTACTGGCTGAAGAGTCGAACCCCTGGCCGAAATGATGGGGTAGCCAGGTGGGTCAACCAGTGTCTTGTGTATCCTGGGAAGTGTGTATAATATGGGGCACACGGGATGTTCAACCTTCAAATAAGCACTGATGCTGTCATCTAACCAACCGTGCTGTGCACCCATATCTATAGCAGAATCTACCAATTTTTTAACTCTGGCAACTGGGCTAGCATGCAGTTTGTGATAGGTATTAGTATCGGCTATCACAAACATATAGGATACCACTGAGTTAGCGCTGTATGGAGGTCAAGATCGATCGTATTCTTATAATCTCTTTCTCTTAGCCCGACAGACCGAAAAAGGAAAGAGAAATGTGGGACATAGTGCAGTACCTTAAGGTTAAAAAGATTTTTAATCACACAAGTTATACCACACAAAAACATTAAAACATCCTGGATAGTACCACTTTATGTCAATTAAATATACAGCCTATGCTGTTTGGCATTCTTTGGTGGACTCAATCCGACACAGATAAAGGTAATGGGTAATTACCAGAAAAAGGTAGAAACTGGCAAAATACAGTTCCACAGGCGTGCAGACATCAGGCCTTTCCGGCTGCAGCTGGAGAGTTCTCTGTTGTCAATTCAGCCTTCTTAATCTGGCATAGATGGTACCACGTCCTCCTCTGGTCAGTTAAGTCCACTGGGGCACCCACGCGTTCTGACCCTGCCTGGGTCTTTCTCAAGGTCAGCTCCCTCTGTGAATGCCTCATCTATCTCCTGGTCCGGTTTAAAAATCCCCCTCTCTCCTATGATTGGTCCCGGCACAGCTGGTCACTATACATAGATCATCCTAATAGTCTCTGACACTCGTGTGCCGGGTACCGCCTCCCTATGACATCCTCTCTGAGTGTTTCCAATCGGGATGTCGCTATGCTCTATCAGTCCGGTCACGTGATCTCACAATGGAGCGTCATGAACTCCTCTGATCTCCAACTCCCTTGTGTGAATGCGTTCAGAATCCCCTCCTCCGGTCACATGAGGAGGCGTACGTCAGTGCGTCATTACGTCATCGCGTCATGTTGTTACCCGTTGTCGCGGTAACCATTCGCTCTCATAATCACTACGGCATCAAGGGTTGTTATGGAGACCACATTTCAAAACAAGTCCCGGACTGCTTGGATCGCTTACCAAACTTCAAAAGCTGATAGTATACAGAAAGTTCAATGCTCTTATGAGCGTTTAGGGATCAATTTCTCTACGGATGAGAAAGGTACATATTAAAATAGTGTAATAGAAAAAAAGTTAGTTTAAAAGCAAAATCCTAAAAGGCTATACACTACAGGAACCATTTTACTTCAAAATCTATGTTTAACCCTCCTGGTTGGAGGGTTAAACATAGATATCATAGGGTTAAACACATATCATAGATTAAACGCATTTCAGCCTTAGCTAATTGAGTAGAGATATCGCGCCTTCTCCAGTGTCCCTGAACCCACTGTAGGCCCACAAATCGTGTAATCGCTAATACTGAACAACCATGCACCCTCTTAAAGTGATTAGAGAATGCATGGGTTTCCAAGCCCCTCTTGATGTTCCTGATGTGCTTTCCTAGTCTAACCTTTAGTGGTCTAGAGGTCCGCCCTATGTAAACTAAATTACATTCGAATTCCACTGCATAAACCACATTCTTTGTGGCACACGTCATAAATTCTTTTATCTCAAATGGCTTTTTGTTGATAATCATTTGGCTTGTTTTACTCTGATTTAGCATTTTGATTTCTTTGCAGGCCATACAGGACATACACCTATAAAAGCCCTTTGACTTAATTCTTGAAGGGTCTTTCTCATTCATAGAGAAATTGATCCCTAAACGCTCATAAGAGCATTGAACTTCCTGTATACTATCAGCTTTTGAAGTTTGGTAAGCGATCCAAGCAGTCCGGGACTTGTTTTGAAATGTGGTCTCCATAACAACCCTTGATGCCGTAGTGATTACGAGAGCGAATGGTTACCGCGACAACGGGTAACAACATGACGCGATGACGTAATGACGCACTGACGTACGCCTCCTCATGTGACCGAAGGAGGAGATTCTGAACGCATTCACACAAGGGAGTTGGAGATCAGAGGAGATCATGACGCTCCATTGAGAGATCACATGACCGGACTGATAGAGCATAGCGACATCCCGATTGGAAACACTCAGAGAGGATGTCATAGGGAGGCGGTACCCGGCACACGAGTGTCAGAGACTATTAGGATGATCTATGTATAGTGACCAGCTGTGCCGGGATCAATCATAGGAGAGAGGGGGATTTTTAAACCGGACCAGGAGATAGATGAGGCATTCACAGAGGGAGCTGACCTTGAGAAAGACCCAGGCAGGGTCGGAACGCGTGGGTGCCCCAGTGGACTTAACTGACCAGAGGAGGATGTGGTACCATCTATGCCAGATTAAGAAGGCTGAATTGACACCAGAGAACTCTCCAGCTGCAGCCGGAAAGGCCTGATGTCTGCACGCCTGTGGAACTGTATTTTGCCAGTTTCTACCTTTTTCTGGTAATTACCCATTACCTTTATCTGTGTCGGATTGAGTCCACCAAAGAATGCAAAACAGCATAGGCTGTATATTTTATTGACATAAAGTGGTATTATCCAGGATGTTTTAATGTTTTTGTGTGGTATAACTTGTGTGATTAAAAATCTTTTTAACCTTAAGGTACTGCACTATGGCCCTCATTCCGAGTTGATCGCTCGCAAGGCGAATTTAGCAGAGTTGCTCAGGCTAAGCCTACGCCTACTGGGAGTGTATCTTAGCTTCTTAAAATTGCGACCGATGTATTCGCAATATTGCGATTACAAACTACTTAGCAGTTTCAGAGTAGCTTCAGACTTACTCGGCATCTGCGATCAGTTCAGTGCTTGTCGTTCCTGGTTTGACGTCATAAACACACCCAGCGTTCGCCCAGACACTCCCCCGATTCTCCGGCCACTCCTGCGTTTTTTCCGGAAACGGTAGCGTTTTTATCCACACGCCCCGAAAACGCCGTGTTTCCGCCCAGTAACACCCATTTCCTGTCAATCACACTACGATCGCCGGAGCGAAGAAAAAGCCGTGAGTAAAAATACTATCTTCATTGTAAAATTACTTGGCGCAGTCGCAGTGCGATTATTGCGCATGCGTACTAAGCGGAATTTCACTGCGATGCGATGAAAATTACAGAGCGAACGACTCGGAATGAGGGCCTATGTCCCACATTTCTCTTTCCTTTTTCGGTCTGTCGGGCTAAGAGAAAGAGATTATAAGAATACGATCGATCTTGACCTCCATACAGCGCTGACTCAGTGGTATCCTATATGTTTGTGATTGACGGTGTGATTTGAGGGTGGAGGAACCTCGTTAGTGATACCCGAATAGCGGCTGTGGGCAGCGTACTGAAATCTAGCAAATCTTTGTTGTATTAGTATCGGCTAGTTGGCGGCGGATTTCACGATCATAGGCGTGCCAGTCCTGAACAACAATGGCCCCGCCCTTGTCCGCCTTCCTGATCACCAAATTATCGTTATGCATTAAATCACGCAAAGTCTTCCGTTGTGGAGCCGTTAGATTGTCATAACTAGGCTCATTGTTTATGGTATACATATCATGTTCAATCAATCTCAAAAAAGATTTAATACTAGCATTAGAGGTTTGAGGGTCGAAAGAACTGGGTTTGTTAAGATTAAATTCGGTATTAGGAACAAATTCCTTATCAGCAAAAAATTCTGTCAATCTGAGTTTTCTACGGAATTTATACTGATCCACTGACCAACCAAAACTATCGTGGTTAATTCTAGGCACAAAAGACAAGCCGAGAGATAATAATTCAATTTCATCAGGCGTAAGTATATGTTATGAACCACAGGTAGTGGTTCATTCCTATTTTATGTTTATAAAGTTGTCTTGCATGCCGGGATTTCCTGTTGCTCTGTTTTAGAATACTCTTGTCTGCTGCCGCTGGTGAGTCTGTGTAATTGCAGCTTGTTCCCATGTGTTCAGCCTCACCTGGCTGCTAATTGCATCTTGTCAGTTTGGAATCATGCAACAGGGCAGCTGCATGGGATTATTAATTAGGCCTCTCTGTTATATGCTGGCTGACTGCAATTCACAGATGCTGGTGACATTTCTTGGTTTTCAGTCTGCTTGAAGTCTGACCTGGTTCCTGCCAGTCCCTGAGCTCCTGTATAGCAGTGTCTGACTAGCTGCTTCCTGTGTTGATTCCTGTGTCAGTCCCTGTGTCGATTCCTGTGTCTGATCCCGTGTCCTGCTGTGAGGCGTTCCTGCCCTGAGGTCCAGTGGCTTTGCCTATCCCTGGTCAAGTTCCTGGTTTCCTGGTGTCCACCGGTCTGTCGTTTGGGATTCTGCCTGTCCTCCAGTTCTGAGAGTGTGTGTCGGCATCATTGAGGGTTCCTGTCCGTTTGCCAGTATTCGTACCGGTTCCGTGAGTAGCGGCACTGCCGCGTCCGTTGGCCTAGGCCGCTATATTTCATTATTGTTTCTGTCCCTGGTGTTTTGCAGAGGGTTCTGCTTATGCTGTCACCGCCGGTACACAAAGGTATTGTGTCGGCGTGTGATCAACATTTCCTTTGTTGTTATTTTCCTTTGGCGGTTTCTCCGCACATACTTTAGGTTTTTAGTTAGCTTGTAGCCCCTGGCCTGTTTGCTTAGTTAGAGGGCCTCTTGTTATCATCCTGTCTCGGATTTCCCTTTGTCTCTCACTAAAACCGGGGGGGGGCATCGGAGTTGGGCAGACATAATCCGCCCTTCAAACGCGGCTGCCAAGGGCTCAAGAAACCATAGTCTCGCAAGGGATTTCTGACAGCACGGGTGAGACAACAGAGTTAGGGCGCCAGGGGCTATTCCCTTTCCATTCCCCTTTCCCAGCGTTACGTCCTGGTGCTCTGGACTCACTTCATGAACATCTCCCTTGTTCTGAGCACCAGGAACCTAACATTATCACCAGCCATACCACAAAAAAGAAATAAAACTTTTTTTCTTTTTTGGCCCTGTCCAGTGTCTAGTCTAGAATCCAGTCCTGTCAAGAATTCAGTGTGCAGAATCCAATCCGGTGTTTAGAATCCAATCTTGTCTAGAATTCAGTGTGCAGAATCCAGTCCGGTGTGCAGAATCCAGTCCGGTGTTTAGAATCCAGTCCGGTGTTTAAAAAAAAAAAAAAAAAAGTCTTGTTTTGTTTAGCAAAAATTTAGTCTTGCCTTGTCTTGTCTTGTCTTGTCTAGTTTTAAATCCTCCTATGTCTACTATGCAAGCCCTGCAGGCATCTCTCGCAGCCCTGAACTCTGTTTTCAGTGCTTTGAGACCAGAGCGACTAGAAGTTTTGCAGCAATCCCTAAAGCAACTGCAAAACCTTCTGACTAAAATCTTGCTCATCTTGCCAGAAGTCGTTGAGAGTACATCTATTGCTAAAGAGACTCTTGTTCACAGTATGGTGACAAGAGAATCCTCTGGTTTAATTGAAGAGAAAAGGTTTAAAAGTTTTCTGCGGCCCAGGCTCTCAGAAGAGGAGCGTCTGCGTCGCAGAAACTTAAACTTGTGCCTATATTGTGGGGGTTTAGGCCACTATCTGCAGACCTGTGAGTTGCGCAAGCCAAAGTGTGGTGACGAGTCTTGCCCTCTGGCCAAGTTGAGTCAGGATACAAGACCTACTCCTGTCTCTACTGTGGCAGAGGTACTTGTCACACAACCCAAACTAAAAAAACTCTCTGTCCTATAATTGGGGTCCTTGGGCAAGGGAGCCCCATTATAGATTCAGGAATAAAAAGAGAATGTTTCTCTCCTCTCTTGAGGTTCCTGTGGAAGCGGAGATGCAAGCCCCTGGAGTGGTGCCCGATACCCAGGTTCCTGGAGTGGTGCCCGATGCCCAGGTTCCTGGAGTGGTGCCCGATGCCCAGGTTCCTGGAGTGGTGCCCGATGCCCAGGGTCCTGGAGTGGTGCCCGATGCCCAGGGTCCTGGAGTGGTGCCCGTAGCCCAGGGTCCTGGAGTGGTGCCCGTAGCCCAGGGTCCTGGAGTGGTGCCCGTAGCCCAGGGTCCTGGAGTGGTACCCGTAGCCCAGGGTCCTGGAGTGGTGCCCGTAGCCCAGGGTCCTGGAGTGGTGCCCGTAGCTCAGGATCTTGGTGCGGTACCCGATGCCCAGAGTGCTGGTGCGGTACCCGATGCCCAGAGTGCTGGTGCGGTACCCGATGCCCAAGCTTATAGAGGGACATCAAATATTGTAGTTCAGGTGTCCATACCAGAAGGGGTCTCAGAAGCTGTTACCCCAGGTAGGGACTTGAAGAGCGCAACCCTAGAAAGGGTCTCTAAAACCATAGTTCTTGAAGGGAACTCGAGAAGCAAAACCCCAGAAGGGATCTTTGAAGTAATATCCCCAAGTGGGGTCTCGAGAGACGCAGCCCCAAAGAAGGGTCTAGAAGTCGCTTCCCCAAGAAAGAACTTAAGAAGCATAGCATTAGTGGAGGATCTGAACGTTATTGCTTCAGCAAAAGTCCCGGAAGTCATAGTCCCGGGAGAACTTTCGATAATTATCGACTCAGAGAGGGAGGCCGATGGCCCGATCCCAGTCAGGGAGGCCAACGGCCCGGTCCCAGTAAAAGAATCCGAGGTGCTGACCCCAGCGGGGTTCCCGGTGGCCACTGCCCCAGCGGGGTTCCCGGAGGCCACTGCCCCGGGTGGGGTTCAGAAAGTCACTGCCCCGGGTGGGGTTCAGAAAGTCACTGCCCCGGGTGGGGTTCAGAAAGTCACTGCCCCGGGTGGGGTTCAGAAAGTCTCAGCCCCAGGTGGGGTTCAGAAAGCAACTGCCCCGGGTGGGGTTCAGAGAGTCTCAGCCTCGAGTAAGGTCAATAGTGACCAGGTCCTAGCAAAGCACTCCAGTCAGTCAGATGAGAAGGAAACAGATCCTGACTCTGATATCTCAACATCCATAACCTTTGATGGGGACTTAGCCCAATTTCAGGCGCTTTTCAAACACTATTACACTATTATGTTGTCTAGACCATTTCTGGGCGTCACTTCAGAAAACCTTGGGCTCTATCTGATTTATTCTTTTAGAGGAGAGCCTTTTGAGTAGGCGACCAGCCTAATGAAAGCTGAAGATCCCATTCTTCAGGATCCCCTAGCATTCTGTGATGCAATTGTTAAAAGATATGGTTCCAAAGAAATTGGTTCAGGTTCCTCTAAGTCACCCGTCTTGTCTGCTGAGAGTCCACCAAATACTGTAAACTCGGCACAAGAGTCCCAGCCCGTTGTTTTGACTGCAGGATGTGCTTTTCTGACTTCTTCTTCTAATAATAGTACTTTACCAGAAAGTTCAGCTCCCAAGGGTAAGAGACCTGTCTCTGATTTGAACGCAGCCTTGCTGGGTGGTACCATCAGTTCAGACAATGTTTGGGGAATTACCTTGGTCAGACCTAAAGAGCTTTGTAAAAAGAAGAAGAAGAAAAAGAAATTATTTTTGACTCTTGCCTTGATATAAAAAAAAAGAGAGATTTTTTCTTCTTCCTTGTCTTGTGTCCAGTGGCCACCATCAAGGGGAGGGCACTGTTACAAGTTGTTGCTACAGCTTGTTTTTTTTCTTGTCTGTTAGACCAGTGTGTCAGGTTTTTTTTTTTGTATCCCTTGTTCTGGATAGTCTGAATTTTGGGGTCTTTTGACCCCTCCTCAAGGGGGGGGGGGTAATGTTATGAGCCACGGCTGTGGCTCATTCCTGTTTTGCAGTTTTGTTCTGTATTTCATGTTATACTTCTGTTTATGTTCCCCGTGGGTGTCATGGGGTGCTCGGAGCTCACCCTTAAGGAGGGGATACTGTTATGAACCACAGGTAGTGGTTCATTCCTATTTTATGTTTATAAAGTTGTCTTGCATGCCAGGATTTCCTGTTGCTCTGTTTTAGAATACTCTTGTCTGCTGCCGCTGGTGAGTCTGTGTAATTGCAGCTTGTTCCCATGTGTTCAGCCTCACCTGGCTGCTAATTGCATCTTGTCAGTTTGGAATCATGCAACAGGGCAGCTGCATGGGATTATTAATTAGGCCTCTCTGTTATATGCTGGCTGACTGCAATTCACAGATGCTGGTGACATTTCTTGGTTTTCAGTCTGCTTGAAGTCTGACCTGGTTCCTGCCAGTCCCTGAGCTCCTGTATAGCAGTGTCTGACTAGCTGCTTCCTGTGTTGATTCCTGTGTCAGTCCCTGTGTCGATTCCTGTGTCTGATCCCGTGTCCTGCTGTGAGGCGTTCCTGCCCTGAGGTCCAGTGGCTTTGCCTATCCCTGGTCAAGTTCCTGGTTTCCTGGTGTCCACCGGTCTGTCGTTTGGGATTCTGCCTGTCCTCCAGTTCTGAGAGTGTGTGTCGGCATCATTGAGGGTTCCTGTCCGTTTGCCAGTATTCGTACCGGTTCCGTGAGTAGCGGCACTGCCGCGTCCGTTGGCCTAGGCCGCTATATTTCATTATTGTTTCTGTCCCTGGTGTTTTGCAGAGGGTTCTGCTTATGCTGTCACCGCCGGTACACAAAGGTATTGTGTCGGCGTGTGATCAGCATTTCCTTTGTTGTTATTTTCCTTTGGCGGTTTCTCCGCACATACTTTAGGTTTTTAGTTAGCTTGTAGCCCCTGGCCTGTTTGCTTAGCTAGAGGGCCTCTTGTTATCATCCTGTCTCGGATTTCCCTTTGTCTCTCACTAAGACCGGGGGGCATCGGAGTTGGGCAGACATAATCCGCCCTTCAAACGCGGCTGCCAAGGGCTCAAGAAACCATAGTCTCGCAAGGGATTTCTGACAGCACGGGTGAGACAACAGAGTTAGGGCGCCAGGGGCTATTCCCTTTCCATTCCCCTTTCCCAGCGTTACGTCCTGGTGCTCTGGACTCACTTCATGAACATCTCCCTTGTTCTGAGCACCAGGAACCTAACAGTATATGACTAGAGAGGTTAAACACTGCCGTATCTAGTGTCTGCCCCTCCCTCTTTTTCTTGAATTTGCCCCTCCGCGTTGGGTACCTGACCCGCGATTTCGGGATGGATTCATGGTATTCCTGGTTGTTCGCCCTAAAAAAGATGGGGTAGGCACTGAACCACTTGGGGGACGATTATCAACAAATTCACTATCTGAATTGGACTGAGAAGTGGAGGTGTCTTCAATATATGTTGTCCTAGATCTGGGATGAGAATTATATCTCCGCTGAGGGAAATTCCTAGTTTCTCCTCTAAGCCATCTATATACCTGATTGTTAGTATAATCCAAGTTTACCACAGTAAGTTTTTTCGCTTAAAAGCCACCAATTCTTGCTGGTAAGTGTTGATCTGGTCACCCAAATTGCTCAGCCAATCCTTGGTCTTATCACCAGATAATGTAGTTAAGTGTAAGGTGTTAAAAGCAGTAATATCCTGACATACCTGTTTAAGCTCAGTGCCCACCTCCTCAATAACCAAAAGGATGAGATCAAGTGAGCACTTGTTTAAGTTGTTCCTACCAATAGTTGGTACGTTATGTACGCGAAACCCCTTGTAATTTTTTTATTTCTATAATAATCTGATAGAAACTGTCCGTGAAGGGTTAAATCCACTTCATGTCGTCGTAATCTTGAAATTTTATGAAATAGATCAATTGGTGTCTCATCGGGGAGTTTGGAAAATTCAGTGTGATCGAAGAGAACTTTCTCTGCGTCATCATCGGTCAGTGAGACCAAAGTACTATGAGCAATTTGAAAAATTGGTTCATCAGCAATCTGCACGGTGTCCGTGGACATGACTGGGTAAAAATTGTTTCTTGTATGGTAAATATTATTTTATGCAAGTGGCAGGTACAGCCATGGGGTCTAACCTGGCGCCCGCCTATACAAATCTTTACATGCAACAGTATGAGAATACATTCATACTATCAAAGTATGGAGATAAAATACTATATTTCAGGAGATATATTGACGATTTATTTTTTGTTTGGGGTGACACCGAGACTGAGTTCATGGCAATGGTTGAGTATCTGAATGCACTACCTAGCCCGATACGGTTCACATATCAGATTAGTCAATCTTCACTTAATTTTTTAGATGTAACCATTTCTTTTGAAAATAACCACTTGATATCTACTCTCTACCGAAAAGAGACAGATCGGAATACATTGCTACACGCTCGCAGCCACCATCCCAACAGACTCAAGGACAGCTTGCCGATTTCGCAGTTTATACGGATATTGCGCTATAATACATCTCCCACCAATACGGAGGCACAGATTCAAGATATGACAGAGAGGTTCATTGACAGAGGCTACTCACGAAAGACTATTTGCAGATGCCTCACCAGGGCTAGAAACAGATATGCACAACAGGTTGATAACTCACAAATAAATAACGCAGGTAGAATGATCTTTACTTCTACATATGATACCAAATCTGATCTGATGATACCTATTCTGAGAAGACTATTAGGCGACATTGGCCGATCATTTCTACGGATCCTGTGTTTAAGGCTCTAAGTGCACAATCACCTATGTGTGCTTACCGACGAGGGCCAAACTTGAACCAATTATTGATGAGACCTACTGTGCAACCGAGTGGAGCCCCTGCGAGTTGGCTACCAACTAGACGGAAGGGTTGCTTCAGGTGTCCAGACTGCACCACATGTAGATCCTTGCAGACCGGGACATACTTCACGCACCCCCATAGTGGGAAAAGAATCAACATCCAACATCGACTCCATTGTAAAATGGACTATGTAATTTATATAATCATCTACCCGTGTGGCTTATATTATGTCGGTATGACATCCCGTTGCTTTCGGGATAGGATGGCAAATCATCGCTACTCCATCCGTTCAGCACTGGCCACTAAAGAGACGGATAAGCCAGTGGCTAAGCACTTTCTAACAATGGGCCACTCAGTCTCAAGCCTGAAGTGTATGCTGATTGACTTTTTTTCCCATGCCTCTACACGGTGGTGACCGCGATAAATTGCTGCGTCAGCGTGAATCACGTTGGATATATCAATTGGACACCTTGTTCCCTCGTGGTTTAAATGAACATAATCCGTATAATATTTTTCTTCGTTAGGGGCAGGTAGGGACCCGAGGAATTCTAATTTGAGGAATGTATGACATACATTCTACATATTCTGTATTTTCTATTTTTCATTTGTTTTATTTTTTCTATTTTTTGGTTAATTGTTAGGATTAATTTTTGTTATGGTAGTTTAATTGTTGTATCAGGTGCTGCTTTATGGGGGTCAGACTTTGTCTGCCCCGTATGGGCAGTTCCTGGTATTTTTGTAATTATTTGGCTTATGTGGTGTTTGTCTCCAGGCTTTTCCCTTTTATAGGTGAGGCTGCAGCACTTGGCACTTTTGCAGTAACTGCCCAGCTAGACTAATGTTTAAATTTATTATATATACTTTTGTGACAAATTGAGCCAGTATTTATTGCTCCCATATATATATACAGTGGCTGGTTACCATGGTGATGCATCTACCAAGTGGGCTGAGTGTGGTTTGCTGAGTGTGTACTGCCTCCCACTTGGTTTGTAACAGAACGATGAGCTCTTTTGATGAGTATTACGTCACTTCTGGTTCCGGCCGTCACTTCCGGCTCCGGTCGGGATGCGTTCCACAGTCTGTGGAACGCATGGCACTTCCGGCTGCGGCCGTGTTTTGTTTGTTTCTGAGTCATTTGTGATGTTTTATTTAGTGGTATTAGGATTTGAGTCACATTATAGTACAATCGCCCATATAGGGTATAGGTCCTTGTTAGGATAGTTGTTTATGTGCAGAAATTAGTGCCTTTTGAGGCACTTCCTGTGGCAATTACTGGTTGGGTGTGGCCTGGGCCTGCCTTTGCTATTTAAGGGAAAACTGTGTTACATATGGTGAATGGTGATGCACTGGACAGTTGTCTTCCTGATGTCCTTGTATGATGTCCTGAAGAAGGTCACGTGATGACCGAAAAGTCGACACACCGTCTTTATGTCTCTGTGAGTTAAAATAAATACCTGTTGGAATTTACTGGTGAGTGCCTGCATACCCAAATTTCTATATATATATATAAAATATATTTCCACTGGCCAATAATAGTTACCAACCTGATATTATGTAACTGCTGATAACTCAACAATCAATGTACCCCAGAAGCTCGCTGCCTACGTGTTCATCTTGACTCTGAACTGTCCTTTGTTCCCCACTCCTTTTTTCCCCCATATTCAATCTGTTTCAAAATAATGTTACATTCAGCTAAGAAACACAGGGCTGCCACCAGAAATTGTGGGGCCCGGGACTGACAAAATAGGCAGCATCCCCCCCCCCCCCCCCCACACTTTTACAAAAAATATTTAACACCTTATTAAAAAAAAATACAGATTTATACATTATGAAACGTGATGGGGGCTCGTGAAATATTTAAGGGGTGGGGGAAACATAAAATATTTATGAGGTGGGGCAACATTAAATAACGGATGAGCGAGGGTCATTATTATATAAGAATAATAGAATGTGTGTTTATATACACATCATTTATTCTTATATAATAATGACCTTCGCTCACCCCTTAGTTAATGTTGCACCACCTCATAAACATTTAATGATTCCCCCACCCCTTAAATATGTAATGTGCCCCCATCACGTTTCATAATGTATTTTAACACCTTACTAAAAAAATAAAAATAAATTATATATATATATATAACCTGCCAATGGGGGAGGCACAGCCAGGAGAAGCAGTACTGACATTAGGGGAAGGGGCCCGAGTCACTCACAACAATCACATACATAATACTTACCCTTCCGTCCTGAGCATCCTTTCATCCACTCTGTCTGCTCCTGTCCGTTGTCCAGCGTGGCGGCTCCTCTTCACTTCACTGGCGTGGCGCGAAGTCATGACGCCACGCTGTGCCACGCCGATCCGGCTCCACAAACAGCAAGTGGGCGGTGGGCGGCGGAGGGGGGCCGATGACAGCCGATGACAGCCTCAGGTAAAGGGGAATGGTGGTGGCCTCAGGCAGTCTCACCGGCGGCGAGGACTGTTTAGGGTCTTAGCATTAGCACATCCGCAGTCAGTCCCACCGGCGGCGGCCGTCGCCGGGAATAGCAATGGCAGGCTGTTTAAGCAGCCCGGGCCCTCCACTCTTTGTCAGAGTGGCCGGGCCCAGGACAAGTGTACACAGTGCACCCCCTTCATGGCGGCCCTGAAGAAACATATCCAAAATACGACCATATTTTACACAAGACACAGCAAAAACTGTAAACCATGCACTCATTATCTCTAGAGATGAGCGGGTTCGGTTCCTCGGAATCCGAACCCGCCCGAACTTCAGTTTTTTTTAACACGGGGCCGAGCGACTCGGATCTTCCCGCCTTGCTCGGTTAACCCGAGCGCGCCTGAACGTCCCGCTGTCGGATTCTCGCGAGGCTCGGATTCTATCGCGAGACTCGGATTCTATATAAGGAGCCGCGCGTCGCCGCCATTTTCACACGTGCATTGAGATTGATAGGGAGAGGACGTGGCTGGCGTCCTCTCCGTTTAGAGTGACTAGAGTACTAGAGAGAGACACAAATTTTGGGGAGCATATAGGAGGAGTACTACTTGCTGCTGATAGTGTGACCAGTGACCAGTGCCACCAGTTTAATTAATCCGTTCTCTGCCTGAAAAAAAACGATACACAGTGTGACACAGTCACACATACCATATCTGTGCTCAGCCCAGTGTGCTGCATCATATACTGTATATCATTATCTGACTGCACTTAAGTACAGTGCACACTTTTGCTGCCAGAGTGCCACTGCCAGTGTGACTGACCAGTGACCACTGACCACCAGTATTGTGATTGTCTGCTGACCACCAGTATATTGTGATTGTCTGCCTGAAAAAGTTAAACACTCGTCGTGTGGTGTTTTTATAAACGCATTCTGCAGACAGTGTCCAGCAGGTCCGTCATTACATAATATATACCTGTCCGGCTGCAGTACTAGTGTGATATATATATATATTTTAATTTTATCTCATTATCATCCAGTCTATATTAGCAGCAGACACAGTACGGTAGTCCACGGCTGTAGCTACCTCTGTGTCGGCAGTCGCTCGTCCATCCATAATTGTATACCACCTACCCGTGGTTTTTTTTTCTTCTATCTTCTTGATACTAGTAGCTTACTTTAGGAGTCTTCAGTGCTGAGTCTGACAGACAGTGTCCAGCAGGTCCGTCATTACATAATATATATACCTGTCCGGCTGCAGTACTAGTGTGATATACATATATATTTTAATTTTATCTCATTATCATCCAGTCTATATTAGCAGCAGACACAGTACGGTAGTCCACGGCTGTAGCTACCTCTGTGTCGGCAGTCGCTCGTCCATCCATAATTGTATACCACCTACCCGTGTTTTTTTTGTTCTTTCTATCTTCTTGATACTAGTAGCTTACTTTAGGAGTCTGCAGTGCTGAGTCTGACAGACAGTGTCCAGCAGGTCCGTCATTACATAATATATACCTGTCCGGCTGCAGTACTAGTGTGATATATATATATATTTTAATTTTATCTCATTATCATCCAGTCTATATTAGCAGCAGACACAGTACGGTAGTCCACGGCTGTAGCTACCTCTGTGTCGGCAGTCGCTCGTCCATCCATAATTGTATACCACCTACCCGTGGTTTTTTTTTCTTTCTATCTTCTTGATACTAGTAGCTTACTTTAGGAGTCTGCAGTGCTGAGTCTGACAGACAGTGTCCAGCAGGTCCGTCATTACATAATATATACCTGTCCGGCTGCAGTACTAGTGTGATATATATATATTTTAATTTTATTTCATTATCATCCAGTCTATATTAGCAGCAGACACAGTACGGTAGTCCACGGCTGTAGCTACCTCTGTGTCGGCAGTCGCTCGTCCATCCATAATTGTATACCACCTACCCGTGGTTTTTTTTTTTCTATCTTCTTGATACTAGTAGCTTACTTTAGGAGTCTGCAGTGCTGAGTCTGACAGACAGTGTCCAGCAGGTCCGTCATTACATAATATATATACCTGTCCGGCTGCAGTACTAGTGTGATATATATATATATATTTAAATTTTATCTCATTATCATCCAGTCTATATTAGCAGCAGACACAGTACGGTAGTCCACGGCTGTAGCTACCTCTGTGTCGGCAGTCGCTCGTCCATCCATAATTGTATACCACCTACCCGTGTTTTTTTTTTCTATCTTCTTGATACTAGTAGCTTACTTTAGGAGTCTGCAGTGCTGAGTCTGACAGACAGTGTCCAGCAGGTCCGTCATTACATAATATATACCTGTCCGGCTGCAGTACTAGTGTGATATATATATATATTTTAATTTTATCTCATTATCATCCAGTCTATATTAGCAGCAGACACAGTACGGTAGTCCACGGCTGTAGCTACCTCTGTGTCGGCAGTCGCTCGTCCATCCATAATTGTATACCACCTACCCATGGTTTTTTTTTTCTATCTTCTTGATACTAGTAGCTTACTTTAGGAGTCTGCAGTGCTGAGTCTGACAGACAGTGTCCAGCAGGTCCGTCATTACATAATATATACCTGTCCGGCTGCAGTACTAGTGTGATATATATATATATTTTAATTTTATCTCATTATCATCCAGTCTATATTAGCAGCAGACACAGTACGGTAGTCCACGGCTGTAGCTACCTCTGTGTCGACAGTCGCTCGTCCATCCATAATTGTATACCACCTACCTGTGGTTTTTTTTTTTTCTATCTTCTTGATACTAGTAGCTTACTTTAGGAGTCTGCAGTGCTGAGTCTGACAGACAGTGTCCAGCAGGTCCGTCATTACATAATATATACCTGTCCGGCTGCAGTACTAATGTGATATATATATATTTTAATTTTATCTCATTATCATCCAGTCTATATTAGCAGCAGACACAGTACGGTAGTCCACGGCTGTAGCTACCTCTGTGTCGGCAGTCGCTCGTCCATCCATAATTGTATACCACCTACCCGTGGTTTTTTTTTTTCTATCTTCTTGATACTAGTAGCTTACTTTAGGAGTCTGCAGTGCTGAGTCTGACAGACAGTGTCCAGCAGGTCCGTCATTACATAATATATACCTGTCCGGCTGCAGTACTAGTGTGATATATATATATATTTTAATTTATCTCATTATCATCCAGTCTATATTAGCAGCAGACACAGTACGGTAGTCCACGGCTGTAGCTACCTCTGTGTCGGCAGTCACTCGTCCATCCATAAGTATACTAGTATCCATCCATCTCCATTGTTTACCTGAGGTGCCTTTTAGTTGTGCCTATTAAAATATGGAGAACAAAAATGTTGAGGTTCCAAAATTAGGGAAAGATCAAGATCGACTTCCACCTCGTGCTGAAGCTGCTGCCACTAGTCATGGCCGAGACGATGAAATGCCAGCAACGTCGTCTGCCAAGGCCGATGCCCAATGTCATAGTACAGAGCATGTAAAATCCAAAACACCAAATATCAGTAAAAAAAGGACTCAAAAATCTAAAATAAAATTGTCGGAGGAGAAGCGTAAACTTGCCAATATGCCATTTACCACACGGAGTGGCAAGGAACGGCTGAGGCCCTGGCCTATGTTCATGGCTAGTGGTTCAGCTTCACATGAGGATGGAAGCACTCAGCCTCTCGCTAGAAAAATGAAAAGACTCAAGCTGGCAAAAGCACCGCAAAGAACTGTGCGTTCTTCGAAATCCCAAATCCACAAGGAGAGTCCAATTGTGTCGGTTGCGATGCCTGACCTTCCCAACACTGGACGTGAAGAGCATGCGCCTTCCACCATTTGCACGCCCCCTGCAAGTGCTGGAAGGAGCACCCGCAGTCCAGTTCCTGATAGTCAGATTGAAGATGTCAGTGTTGAAGTACACCAGGATGAGGAGGATATGGGTGTTGCTGGCGCTGGGGAGGAAATTGACAAGGAGGATTCTGATGGTGAGGTGGTTTGTTTAAGTCAGGCACCCGGGGAGACACCTGTTGTCCGTGGGAGGAATATGGCCATTGACATGCCTGGTGAAAATACCAAAAAAATCAGCTCTTCGGTGTGGAAGTATTTCAACAGAAATGCGGACAACATTTGTCAAGCCGTGTGTTGCCTTTGTCAAGCTGTAATAAGTAGGGGTAAGGACGTTAACCACCTCGGAACATCCTCCCTTATACGTCACCTGCAGCGCATTCATAATAAGTCAGTGACAAGTTCAAAAACTTTGGGCGATAGCGGAAGCAGTCCACTGACCAGTAAATCCCTTCCTCTTGTAACCAAGCTCACGCAAACCACCCCACCAACTCCCTCAGTGTCAATTTCCTCCTTCCCCAGGAATGCCAATAGTCCTGCAGGCCATGTCACTGGCAATTCTGACGAGTCCTCTCCTGCCTGGGATTCCTCCGATGCATCCTTGCGTGTAACGCCTACTGCTGCTGGCGCTGCTGTTGTTGCTGCTGGGAGTCGATGGTCATCCCAGAGGGGAAGTCGTAAGCCCACTTTTACTACTTCCACCAAGCAATTGACTGTCCAACAGTCCTTTGCGAGGAAGATGAAATATCACAGCAGTCATCCTGTTGCAAAGCGGATAACTGAGGCCTTGACAACTATGTTGGTGTTAGACGTGCGTCCGGTATCCGCCGTTAGTTCACAGGGAACTAGACAATTTCTTGAGGTAGTGTGCCCCCGTTACCAAATACCATCTAGGTTCCACTTCTCTAGGCAGGCGATACCGAGAATGTACACGGACGTCAGAAAAAGACTCACCAGTGTCCTAAAAAATGCAGTTGTACCCAATGTCCACTTAACCACGGACATGTGGACAAGTGGAGCAGGGCAGGGTCAGGACTATATGACTGTGACAGCCCACTGGGTAGATGTATGGACTCCCGCCGCAAGAACAGCAGCGGCGGCACCAGTAGCAGCATCTCGCAAACGCCAACTCTTTCCTAGGCAGGCTACGCTTTGTATCACCGGTTTCCAGAATACGCACACAGCTGAAAACCTCTTACGACAACTGAGGAAGATCATCGCGGAATGGCTTACCCCAATTGGACTCTCCTGTGGATTTGTGGCATCGGACAACGCCAGCAATATTGTGTGTGCATTAAATATGGGCAAATTCCAGCACGTCCCATGTTTTGCACATACCTTGAATTTGGTGGTGCAGAATTTTTAAAAAAACGACAGGGGCGTGCAAGAGATGCTGTCGGTGGCCAGAAGAATTGCGGGACACTTTCGGCGTACAGGCACCACGTACAGAAGACTGGAGCAACACCAAAAACGCCTGAACCTGCCCTGCCATCATCTGAAGCAAGAAGTGGTAACGAGGTGGAATTCAACCCTATATATGCTTCAGAGGTTGGAGGAGCAGCAAAAGGCCATTCAAGCCTATACAATTGAGCACGATATAGTAGGTGGAATGCACCTGTCTCAAGCGCAGTGGAGAATGATTTCAACGTTGTGCAAGGTTCTGCTGCCCTTTGAACTTGCCACACGTGAAGTCAGTTCAGACACTGCCAGCCTGAGTCAGGTCATTCCCCTCATCAGGCTTTTGCAGAAGAAGCTGGAGACATTGAAGGAGGAGCTAACACGGAGCGATTCCGCTAGGCATGTGGGACTTGTGGATGGAGCCCTTAATTCGCTTAACAAGGATTCACGGGTGGTCAATCTGTTGAAATCAGATCACTACATTTTGGCCACCGTGCTCGATCCTAGATTTAAAACCTACCTTGGATCTCTCTTTCCGGCAGACACAAGTCTGCTGGGGTTCAAAGACCTGCTGGTGAGAAAATTGTCAAGTCAAGCGGAACGCGACCTGTCAACATCTCCTCCTTCACATTCTCCCGCAACTGGGAGTGCGAGGAAAAGGCTCAGAATTCCGAGCCCACCCGCTGGCAGTGATGCAGGGCAGTCTGGAGCGACTGCTGATGCTGACATCTGGTCCGGACTGAAGGACCTGACAACGATTACGGACATGTCGTCTACTGTCACTGCATATGATTCTCTCCCCATTGAAAGAATGGTGGAGGATTATATGAGTGACCGCATCCAAGTAGGCACGTCAGACAGTCCGTACTTATACTGGCAGGAAAAAGAGGCAATTTGGAGGCCCTTGCACAATCTGGCTTTATTCTACCTAAGTTGCCCTCCCACAAGTGTGTACTCCGAAAGAGTGTTTAGTGCCGCCGCTCACCTTGTCAGCAATCGGCGTACGAGGTTACATCCAGAAAATGTGGAGAAGATGATGTTCATTAAAATGAATTATAATCAATTCCTCCGTGGAGACATTGACCAGCAGCAATTGCCTCCACAAAGTACACAGGGAGCTGAGATGGTGGATTCCAGTGGGGACGAATTGATAATCTGTGAGGAGGGGGATGTACACGGTGATATATCGGAGGATGATGATGAGGTGGACATCTTGCCTCTGTAGAGCCAGTTTGTGCAAGGAGAGATTAATTGCTTCTTTTTTGGTGGGGGTCCAAACCAACCCGTCATTTCAGTCACAGTCGTGTGGCAGACCCTGTCACTGAAATGATGGGTTGGTTAAAGTGTGCATGTCCTGTTTATACAACATAAGGGTGGGTGGGAGGGCCCAAGGACAATTCCATCTTGCACCTCTTTTTTCTTTAATTTTTCTTTGCGTCATGTGCTGTTTGGGGAGTATTTTTTTGAAGGGCCATCCTGCGTGACACTGCAGTGCCACTCCTAGATGGGCCAGGTGTTTGTGTCGGCCACTAGGGTCGCTTATCTTACTCACACAGCTACCTCATTGCGCCTCTTTTTTTCTTTGCGTCATGTGCTGTTTGGGGAGTGTTTTTTGGAAGGGCCATCCTGCGTGACACTGCAGTGCCACTCCTAGATGGGCCAGGTGTTTGTGTCGGCCACTAGGGTCGCTTAGCTTACTCACACAGCTACCTCATTGCGCCTCTTTTTTTCTTTGCGTCATGTGCTGTTTGGGGAGTGTTTTTTGGAAGGGCCATCCTGCGTGACACTGCAGTGCCACTCCTAGATGGGCCAGGTGTTTGTGTCGGCCACTAGGGTCGGTTAGCTTACTCACACAGCTACCTCATTGCGCCTCTTTTTTTCTTTGCGTCATGTGCTGTTTGGGGAGTGTTTTTTGGAAGGGCCATCCTGCGTGACATTGCAGTGCCACTCCTAGATGGGCCAGGTGTTTGTGTCGGCCACTAGGGTCGCTTATCTTACTCACACAGCTACCTCATTGCGCCTCTTTTTTTCTTTGCGTCATGTGCTGTTTGGGGAGTGTTTTTTGGAAGGGCCATCCTGCGTGACACTGCAGTGCCACTCCTAGATGGGCCAGGTGTTTGTGTCGGCCACTAGGGTCGCTTAGCTTACTCACACAGCTACCTCATTGTGCCTCTTTTTTTCTTTGCGTCATGTGCTGTTTGGGGAGTGTTTTTTGGAAGGGCCATCCTGCGTGACACTGCAGTGCCACTCCTAGATGGGCCAGGTGTTTGTGTCGGCCACTAGGGTCGCTTAGCTTACTCACACAGCTACCTCATTGCGCCTCTTTTTTTCTTTGCGTCATGTGCTGTTTGGGGAGTGTTTTTTGGAAGGGCCATCCTGCGTGACACTGCAGTGCCACTCCTAGATGGGCCAGGTGTTTGTCTCGGCCACTAGGGTCGCTTATCTTACTCACACAGCTACCTCATTGCGCCTCTTTTTTTCTTTGCGTCATGTGCTGTTTGGGGAGTGTTTTTTGGAAGGGCCATCCTGCGTGACACTGCAGTGCCACTCCTAGATGGGCCAGGTGTTTGTGTCGGCCACTAGGGTTGCTTAGCTTACTCACACAGCTACCTCATTGCGCCTCTTTTTTTCTTTGCGTCATGTGCTGTTTGGGGAGTGTTTTTTGGAAAGGCCATCCTGCGTGACACTGCAGTGCCACTCCTAGATGGGCCAGGTGTTTGTGTCGGCCACTAGGGTCGCTTATCTTACTCACACCTACCTCATTGCGCCTCTTTTTTTCTTTGCGTCATGTGCTGTTTGGGGAGTGTTTTTTGGAAGGGCCATCCTGCGTGACACTGCAGTGCCACTCCTAGATGGGCCAGGTGTTTGTGTCGGCCACTAGGGTCGCTTAGCTTACTCACACAGCTACCTCATTGCGCCTCTTTTTTTCTTTGCGTCATGTGCTGTTTGGGGAGTGTTTTTTGGAAGGGCCATCCTGCGTGACACTGCAGTGCCACTCCTAGATGGGCCAGGTGTTTGTGTCGGCCACTAGGGTCGCTTATCTTACTCACACAGCTACCTCATTGCGCCTCTTTTTTTCTTTGCGTCATGTGCTGTTTGGGGAGTGTTTTTTGGAAGGGCCATCCTGCGTGACACTGCAGTGCCACTCCTAGATGGGCCAGGTGTTTGTGTCGGCCACTAGGGTCGCTTAGCTTACTCACACAGCTACCTCATTGCGCCTCTTTTTTTCTTTGCGTCATGTGCTGTTTGGGGAGTGTTTTTTGGAAGGGCCATCCTGCGTGACACTGCAGTGCCACTCCTAGATGGGCCAGGTGTTTGTGTCGGCCACTAGGGTCGCTTATCTTACTCACACAGCTACCTCATTGCGCCTCTTTTTTTCTTTGCGTCATGTGCTGTTTGGGGAGTGTTTTTTGGAAGGGCCATCCTGCGTGACACTGCAGTGCCACTCCTAGATGGGCCAGGTGTTTGTGTCGGCCACTAGGGTCGCTTAGCTTACTCACACAGCTACCTCATTGTGCCTCTTTTTTTCTTTGCGTCATGTGCTGTTTGGGGAGTGTTTTTTGGAAGGGCCATCCTGCGTGACACTGCAGTGCCACTCCTAGATGGGCCAGGTGTTTGTGTCGGCCACTAGGGTCGCTTAGCTTACTCACACAGCTACCTCATTGCGCCTCTTTTTTTCTTTGCGTCATGTGCTGTTTGGGGAGTGTTTTTTGGAAGGGCCATCCTGCGTGACACTGCAGTGCCACTCCTAGATGGGCCAGGTGTTTGTCTCGGCCACTAGGGTCGCTTATCTTACTCACACAGCTACCTCATTGCGCCTCTTTTTTTCTTTGCGTCATGTGCTGTTTGGGGAGTGTTTTTTGGAAGGGCCATCCTGCGTGACACTGCAGTGCCACTCCTAGATGGGCCAGGTGTTTGTGTCGGCCACTAGGGTTGCTTAGCTTACTCACACAGCTACCTCATTGCGCCTCTTTTTTTCTTTGCGTCATGTGCTGTTTGGGGAGTGTTTTTTGGAAAGGCCATCCTGCGTGACACTGCAGTGCCACTCCTAGATGGGCCAGGTGTTTGTGTCGGCCACTAGGGTCGCTTATCTTACTCACACCTACCTCATTGCGCCTCTTTTTTTCTTTGCGTCATGTGCTGTTTGGGGAGTGTTTTTTGGAAGGGCCATCCTGCGTGACACTGCAGTGCCACTCCTAGATGGGCCAGGTGTTTGTGTCGGCCACTAGGGTCGCTTAGCTTACTCACACAGCTACCTCATTGCGCCTCTTTTTTTCTTTGCGTCATGTGCTGTTTGGGGAGTGTTTTTTGGAAGGGCCATCCTGCGTGACACTGCAGTGCCACTCCTAGATGGGCCAGGTGTTTGTGTCGGCCACTAGGGTCGCTTATCTTACTCACACAGCTACCTCATTGCGCCTCTTTTTTTCTTTGCGTCATGTGCTGTTTGGGGAGTGTTTTTTGGAAGGGCCATCCTGCGTGACACTGCAGTGCCACTCCTAGATGGGCCAGGTGTTTGTGTCGGCCACTAGGGTCGCTTAGCTTACTCACACAGCTACCTCATTGCGCCTCTTTTTTTCTTTGCGTCATGTGCTGTTTGGGGAGTGTTTTTTGGAAGGGCCATCCTGCGTGACACTGCAGTGCCACTCCTAGATGGGCCAGGTGTTTGTGTCGGCCACTAGGGTCGCTTATCTTACTCACACAGCTACCTCATTGCGCCTCTTTTTTTCTTTGCGTCATGTGCTGTTTGGGGAGTGTTTTTTGGAAGGGCCATCCTGCGTGACACTGCAGTGCCACTCCTAGATGGGCCAGGTGTTTATGTCGGCCACTAGGGTCGCTTAGCTTACTCACACAGCTACCTCATTGCGCCTCTTTTTTTCTTTGCGTCATGTGCTGTTTGGGGAGTGTTTTTTGGAAGGGCCATCCTGCGTGACACTGCAGTGCCACTCCTAGATGGGCCAGGTGTTTGTGTCGGCCACTAGGGTCGCTTAGCTTACTCACAGAGCTACCTCATTGCGCCTCTTTTTTTCTTTGCGTCATGTGCTGCTTGGGGAGTGTTTTTTGGAAGGGCCATCCTGCGTGACACTGCAGTGCCACTCCTAGATGGGCCAGGTGTTTGTGTCGGCCACTAGGGTCGCTTAGCTTAGTCATCCAGCGACCTCGGTGCAAATTTTCGGACTAAAAATAATATTGTGAGGTGTGAGGTGTTCAGAATAGACTGAAAATGAGTGGAAATTATGTTTTTTGAGGTTAATAATACTTTGGGATCAAAATGACCCCCAAATTCTATGATTTAAGCTATTTTTTAGTGTTTTTTTGAAAAAAAAACACCCAAATCCAAAACACACCCGAATCCGACAAAAAAAATTCGGTGAGGTTTTGCCAAAACACGGTCGAACCCAAAACACGGCCGCGGAACCGAACCCAAAACCAAAACACAAAACCCGAAAAATTTCAAGTGCACATCTCTAATTATCTCCCACATTGATTATTGCAATAGTCTCCATACTGGTCTTCCCAAATATAGGCTCTCACTACTATAATCCATTTTGAATGCATCTGAGAGGCTGATTTTCCTCGCTAGATGATCAGACCTCTGTCAGTCCCTCCATTGGTTACTGGTATTCTACTGTATTCAATATAAAATACTTTTACTTACATACAAGGTTATTAACCAAACTGCACCAACATACAGTACATCTCTTCACTCATCTCAAAATATCTCCCTACCTGACCTCTCCACTCTGCATAAGATCTGCGTCTTTCTTCCACACGCATTACTTGCTCCCACCCAGTGGTGCAAGTAGAAATTTTTTCATAGTGGTACTGATAGTTAAAATAGGTGTGGTCATGTGTCATGAGGGGGCGCGGTCACACAAAACTAGGGGAGTTGCTATATGACAATAGGGGCATTGCCACATTATGCCACACACCGTAATGCCCCTTACACATTATGCCAAACACCGTAATGCCCATTACACATTATGCCACACAACGTAATGCTTATTACACATTATGCCACACACCATAATGCTTATTACACATTATGCCACAAACCATAATGCCCATTACACATTATGCCACACAACGTAATGCCTTACATATTATACCACACACCATAATGCCTATTACATTTTATGTCACACACAGTTATGCCACTTACACCATTTTATGTCCCACACACAAAAATGCCACTTAGAAATTAAGCCCCAGTGGAGGGCTGATGGTACTGCATAACACCACCAAATTTCTTAACGGTACTCTGTACCACCCTACTTTCAGCACTCTCCCACCTAAATTTACAGGACTTAATCCGGGCTGTGCCCACTCTGTGGAATGCCCTCCCACGCTCAGTAAGACTCACCTGTAGTCTCCAATCTTGAAACGTTCCCTGAAAGCTCACCTCTTCAGACAAGCTTATTAAATTCCGGACCCACCCACACAGACTTCAATGCCTCCCTATCTAATTATATCCCCTCTGTACAGTCCACACATAACCTCACATATTTTGTCTTTCTTCACTTTCACACCCTTCTGACCCTTGGCCAACATTGGTTGAGGGCCCATATCATACAGCCCATTAAGAACCTTTGCAACCTGCTGGACCATTATGCAATAGGTAGCATCTATACTTGTGTATCAATGTCTAATTTCCTATAGATTGTAAGTTTGCGAGCAGGACCTTCCTACCTCTATGTCTGTCTGTTTTTACCCAATTCTGTTCTGTAACTGTTGTTCCAAATGTAAAGTGCAACAGAATATGCTAAGAAACTGTTAAGAAATAAATTCAAAAATAAAGTGGATAACTCCTTATTTAGTTTTTGCCATCATTTGTGGGAAGAACAGTGCTTAAAGTAAGTAATCCACTTTTGTTCTTTTCAAAATGCATGAAGTACAAAAGTACTGTAGATGAAGGGTGTCTTGCAGAACTTGGTTACAATGTGAAATAACTGATATAATATAGTAAGGGAGAGAGAGCATTATCTGATAATGCAGTGGTGCCACTGACTGCTTCATCAAACATTTATCATTACTTGAAACGTCTATGTCAGCGTCCGGGGTCTTACCGGCACTCCGGGGCCGCGGGGCTTGCTGTGCAGGCGGCTTGTGGGCAGCGGCGGAGGAGGGCTGCCGCACCGGGTCCGTGTGCAGCGATAGGCGGCGGTGGGGGGTCCGCTCGTGGCAGCAGGACGCCGCTGCAGCGGTCTCTCTCACTTAGGCGGTTGCTAGGAGTCCAGGGGCAGAGAGCTGTGTGGTGTATACGGAAGGTCTGCATTACTGGGATCCGCCATGCTGGAGACCAAATTCTGAAGCATAGTGCAGGCGTCCTGTTTTTTCCAGCCAATCCAGGGAGAGTTCTCCTTATAAAAGGGGGCTGGTTTATGACAGGGACGCCAGTGCTTCAAGTTACAACCCAGTTGTAGGTGCTTCAGCCTGTGCTCCCAGGACTCTTGACGGGTCCTGGTTACTCCCGACTCTGCTTAGCCATTTCTTATTTGCTGCTGCAGTCCTGCTGTTTCTAACCTACTGCCGCCTGTGGAAGCGCTCCTGGAAACCCTGGTCCAGTAAGAGCCCTTGGGCACGAACGGTCCCGGGCTACAGCCTCGTCTTTCAAGTCACAATCCGAAGTTCTTTATCTCCAGCCACATCTTTTAAACAATCATTCACAGTCCGCAGTCCATTATCTACAGCCTCGTCTTTCAAGCCACAATCCGCAGTTCTTTATCTTCAGCCACGTCTTTAAACCACCATTCACAGTCCGCAGTTCATTATCTACAGCCCCGTCTTTCAAGCCACAGTCCGCAGTTCTTTGTCTTCAAACTTCATCTTTAAGTCATCATTCACAAGCCACAGTTCTTTTTCCTCAACCTCGTTCTCAAGAACTACTACTCACTGACTCATAGCTCCGCCTGCGTTATCCTTTGATCCCTCGTTCCATGAGAAGGAACTATATCCAGCCTCCATGTCTTCTTCATCCGCAGTCAACTACTTCCTGTGCAAGACTCAGCATGACAGTCTACAGCTAATTGGCTAATAGAGGCAACATGGCTTCACTTGAAATAGTTGTGTTTTACTGGTTTAACAGTTTGTGATTTTATGTGATGAATACAATGCCATTGGATGAATTCTGAGTCTTCCACCCACCAGACTCTTCTCACTAGAAGGATCCTAATTCTATACAGCATCATTTGGTGGATATTCAGTCTATAGATCTACACTAAAAAGGTCTACAGTCGATAGGTCTACCACTAATGGTAGACATGCATTAGGTTGACAGAGTCAAAATGTCGACAGGGTCAAAAGGTCGTCATGTAAAAGTTAGATAGTTCAAAAGGTCGATAGGGTCAAAATATTGCCAGGGTCAAAAGGTCGACATGGTCGACACACATATGGTCAACACAATTTTTTTATTTCTTTTTTTCAACTTTTTCAGACTTTACCATACACATGGACTACAATTGGGAATACTGTAGTAATCTTGCCCAAAGCATGCTGAGTGAATCGAGTCAGGCAAGAGGACATGGTACACTAATGGGGCTTGTTTGTGGCAGAAAATTGACAAAACACGCCAAAAAACTAAAAAAATTAATTGTGTATACTTTTTTGTGTCGACCGTTTCTATGTCGTCCTTTTGATCCTGTCGGCCTTTTCTGTGTTGACCTTTTGACACTGTCGAACTTTTGACACCGTCGGCCTAATCATGTCTACAATTAGCGGTAGACCTATTGACTGTAGATCTTTTTAGTGTAGATCTAATAATCCACACCCCATTTGGTGCAGTACCATATAACCCCTATAATACATTTGGACAATAAGCGTTACTGATAACTTGATGGTAAGGTACACATATAGGCATGTAGTTGCCGTTGTACTGAATTCCTCCAGCTAACGAGTTCTGTGAGTGTCATAGACTAGAGCTGGGGTTACACTACCGCTTACGGGGCATATTCTTTTTCCATAATTTGTCACAATTTCTACACTCCTTATAGGATGTAGAAATTGTGACATTCATCAAACTCCGAAAAAGTATTTTTTACGGAGTTTGAAAAAGAAACTGTTCACCATCCTGAGATGACAAACAGTTTCCCAATGCTGCAGAGGGCTCTGGTCTGAAAAAATCCCTTACTGAAGTGTCCTCTCCCCTCCAGCAGCATTCCTCGGCTCCCTGGCAGTCCTCTTGTGAGCCGGGGGCATGGGAGAGTGGGAGAGGTCACTGCAGCAGCGGCGGGAGACAGATACTGGAGTCTGCGGTTAGGCTGCATGTCTGATCTAAGGTGGGGGGCACACAAGATCTGGCAGCTTATTCGGGCAGCGGAGAGGCATTGGCTCCAGCTCTGCGGTGGAAAGGTGGCATGAGAACAAATAGCCGAGCTGCCCAGCCAGTAAGGCAGTGAGCGTGTGTGTGTGTGTGTGTGTGTGTGTGTGTGTGTGTGTGTGGGGGGGGGTTATGGGGGCCATGGCTGCAGCCGAACAGCCCGGGCAGTAAGGTAGTGAGTGCGTGTGTGTGTGTTTGTGGGGAAGGGGGATATGGGGGCCGTGGCTGGCACGACCTGGCAGCCAAGAAACCCGGCAGTAAGGTAGGGGGATGGGTTGGATGGGAGGGGGTGGCTGCAGCTGTAGTGTTCCCTTCTAATCTTAAAGTTATCATTTCCCCAAAAAATTACTTTTCAAAAAGACCAGTTTTTCAGGAGGGATAATTTTAAGATGGGGCCATGATGAATAATGAAAACATTGTGAGAGAATATAGCAAACTGTATAATGAGAATATAACACATAAAATTTCTCATTGCACAATTTTTTTCATGATGAATATGCCCTATGGGAGTGCATCTTGCAACAAGTTAGAGTGGCCATACACTTTATTTTGGTCTCCAGTTTCTGCTTTAATTCACAATTAGAAGGATTACTAGTTTAGCCCATAATTCAGTGTAGCTTTCCTGTAAATCAGTGAAGGCAGCAGTTGGCTCCTTTCAAGTAGGAGAGATGAGGGAAGCCCTCGTTCCATCATGGCACGACTGTACCTTTTAAAACAGTGTGCCACCACCATCTTGTAGAACATGCAGGTGAGCCTGCAGAGCACAGGCATGTGCATTGGAGCACAACAACTGCATGTGAATTGAGAGTTGTGTGTAAGGTGGGTGTATGCTATGTGTAGGGACCAAGAGAAGGCACAGTATTAAAAGTGGTCGGGGCACAAATGTTATGCAGTGGCATTGGGGAAGGGTGGCAGCATATACTGTATCAATGATGATGGCATGTCTGGGCACACCTAAAATAATGGAGATATAAAATGCACAGTAATAGCATGTGGGGGTACAGAAATATGCTCAGGCATATGTGGTGATAGATAGGCTTAGCATAGCAACATAGTGTGACACAGTTATGGCAGGCAGTCAATACACTTGAATGTTAAAGTAAGGATTTGAATGGTGTTCACGGATGGCGTAATGCTGCCAGGGTATAGTCAGTCTCCGAATAATTGTTACCACATTTAAAAACAGTAAATATATTATAAAGTGGAAGCCCCACCCCCGGTCCTATAAGAGACAGGTGAAAGGTATAATATATACAGTATACACAAAATCACATAGACTCAATGCAATACATTCCTTATGAGTGAAATAATAGTCCACCAGCCGTCTTCACTGAGACTTAACCTCCCTCTTGATTTTTCTTTATTCTCTCTCAGTGGATATTTAGAAAAATAAACAAATAAACAATCAATGTGTAGTATGTTTCTTTCACCAACTATGTCCAGAAAGTGTAATTTGTCTCTCTGTTTTACTTTATACAAAGTAGTAAGGCATATCCTACTCACACTCTAGGTGGGGTTAGTTTGTATATAAAGGCTTCTTTAGGATAAGTGCCAGAAATCTTCCCACATAGAACCAAGAAGTAATCGTATCCCACTTACACTGAATGGGAGGAAATAAATTGATTTTGGCTGCTGCACGTGCGCACATGGCATAGGGCTTCAGCCTGCGATCACTGCCACTGCAGCGAACCAGGGCCCTCATTCCGAGTTGTTCGCTATTCTTTTCGGTCGCACAACATATTCACAAAATTGCGAATACGTTGCACAATAGGCCATCAACATTTTTTTTGCTTTGATTTTAAAGAAATAGATGTAAATGTGCCTGGGCTAATGCTATTTTTTTTTTGGTGTAGAGGTGTAGTGTTTGAATAAATGTGTTTACATGTTTTTCAAATCAATAAGCTCCTAACTGTCATAAATTATTTTGTTTTGGTGTAATTTAAAATACTAATCTTAAGTAAGATGTGTGAACTGTTTTACATCACCAATTTCTGCACGCCAATCTGCTGTTCTTTTATAGCATTAATAAACACAACACCCGCTTAACTTGAACAACATTTTTTTTTTTTTTTTTATGATAAATTACTTTTTTGGTATCAAACAAAAATGTTATAAAATTTTTTAGAAAAATGTTTCTAAAACTTCAAAATCGGCCAGCACGGCCCTCAAATTGTTTTTTATCCTGGCCACAATTCCTGGCAAAGTTGTGGGATCTCCAACGGCAACATCTGAAATGAAGAGGCAAAATAAACATTACAAACTTACTCACATTACCTATTATACAAGCAAGACACAAAGCACACTTTAATGGCAAAGGGACTACATCATGGATGTTTGAATGTTAAAACAGTACCATACCAACACACAAGCATGCTCAGCAATGTTTGTTATTGTTAATTTACAAAATTAGAGAGTGTACCACACCATGATGTACATTTACTATGATGGAAGTTCTATTTAAGATGGGACGTTGCCCATAGCAACCAATCAGATTACACATATCTTCTAGAAGGTGCTAAATAAATGAGAAGTTGAATCTGATTGGTTGCTTTGGGCAACATCCCATCTGGAATAAAACTCCCATCTTAGTAAATGTAACCCCATGCTGGGATTAATTCACATCTGGAGTGAAGCAGACTTGTATTTTTAGGTGTTTGCCCTGCATCATCACACTGCATATCAACATCTTCAGAAGGACAACATATCCTAGCATGCCCACACTCCCTGAAAGCCTGCCTTACTACATAAGGTCAAACAGGTTTTTAAAAATAAAAAAATCAGTTTGTGAGTGTAACTTTCACAACACAAATCATTGTGTCGTTAGCCTGGTTAACAAAGTGAAGCATGCGAGTTGAATGTGCAAATATTAGGAATACCCAGGCACAAGTGTAAAAGACCAACAACATACTAAACTCCACTCAGGTCTAACTGTTTCACTGACAACCTAGCACATATAAACCCTGTTGTCCTGGCAACCCTGTCGACCTAATGAGTGTCGACCTAGAGTGGACAGCCTAAACATTGCACACATAGACACTGTACATCTAATGATACTCACATAAATGTACAAGCAACATCTATACCATGAAGAAGAACACAAACATTTTTCCTTGGGCCAAGATTGGCCACAGTACAACACTGCATGTATTGTAATTGTAAGTGTAAGTAGGTAACCAATACATTTTAAATGTTGAAAAACTTACTCTCATCTGCCACATGCGGACTCCCCGGAATCTCCGCTGGGGCTTCTGCTGCCCATTCACTGGGTGGGGAAGGCGACTGGATGGGGGAAGGAGGCTGTATGGGGGTAGGAGGCTGGATTGGGGAAGGAGGCTGGATTGGGAAAGGAGGCTGGATTGGGGAAGGAGGAGGGATTGGGGAAGGAGGAGGGATTGGGGAGCTGTTTTCAGAGGGTGGGTCTGATTGAGAGGGGGAGGGGGGCGGAGAGGGTGTTTGTGCAACAGAGGGGGAGGGGGCCAGAGAGGGGGACTGGGAAAGAGAGGGGGAGGTGGCCGGAGTGGTTGTTTGGCCTTCAGAGGGGGAGGGGGACAGAGATGGGTATTGGTAAAGAGAGGGGGAGGGGGGCTGAGAAGGGGACTGGGAAGGAGAGGGGGATTGGGCGACAGAAGGGGAGGGGGGCTGAGAAGGGGACTGGGAAGGAGAGGGGGATTGGGTGACAGAAGGGGAGGGGGGCTGAGAAGGGGACTGGGAAGGAGAGGGGGATTGGGCGACAGAAGGGGAGGGGGGCTGAGAAGGGGACTGGGAAGGAGAGGGGGATTGGGCGACAGAAGGGGAGGGGGGCTGAGAAGGGGACTGGGAAGGAGAGGGGGATTGGGGCGACAGAAGGGGAGTGGGGCTGAGAAGGGGACTGGGAAGGAGAGGGGGATTGGGCGACAGAAGGGGAGGGGGGCTGAGAAGGGGACTGGGAAGGAGAGGGGGATTGGGCGACAGAAGGGGAGGGGGGCTGAGAAGGGGACTGGGAAGGAGAGGGCAATTGGGCGACAGAAGGGGAGGGGGGCTGAGAAGGGGATTGGTCAGGGCTCCCAGCAGCAGCAGCTTGCCGTTGTGCTCGCCCTAGAATAACATATGTAATATTTAGGTTGTAGCATGAAAAATTATAACAGCATTTTTCTATTACACTGTTCTGTCCCATGTTAAAGACACAGGGGTAACATTAATAGGTTTTTTTAATTTTAAAACTGGTGATGTTGCCCATAGCAACCAATCAGATTATACGTAACATTTATTAAGCTGCTTATAGAATATAATAGATTGAATCTGATTGGTTGCTATAGGCAACATCACCAGTTCTAAAAACATCCCACCTTATTAAATTTACCCCACTGAGCAAGTTATTGGGTTCAGTTGACAGCCTGTGTAGCAACTCTGTACAACAACATGCACTTTTTCAGAAGCACCTTGCTACACAGTCAGTACTGCTTGCACTAACCACACACACTGTGTCATGTTTATTCTACAATAGTTCATTGTCAGTGTGCAAATTTTCACACTATCACTTAGTGAAAATAGGCAAAGTTTATGCTAATAATCTCAGTGTTATTTAATGTAATATGAAACTTACTGCGCCTACGTATATCCCAGATTTGTTGGCGGAGTTCCGCCAACAGGTCCGGCGTGCGCCTGCGGAGGTCGCTCCAGCGCCTCTCCAACTGGATGATGGTCCTCCTGCTCCGGGCGCGGGTTCGCAATAAGCGGCGGACCTCCGCGTAGGCCTCGCGCTTTACCCTATTTGGGTACCGCTACCAACACGCGCAGCTCGCGGCGGATAAAAGCTGCTGCGTGCATGATGGCAATGGCGTATTCCATATATGGGCTTATATTATAGTGTGTGGTGGCATGTGATTGGTTGTAATTGTATGGTGTCATCTGTAATAAACTTTATTGATATGTGTACATTAATATGCAGGACAGTTTGTACAGTTCACATGGGCGGAGATTCGCACCCGCGGACACACACACACACACACACACACACACACACACACACCATTAAGATATGGCTGCAATTCATAATCATATAAGTCTACATATATATGTATATATATATATATATATATATATTTATATATATTTAAAACAACACACACACATTTTTTAAACCCTATTTTTGGGCTTACAAAAACACAACTAAGTGTATCAATCTGTTTACTCACCACATTTTGCTGGAACAAACAGCTACACAAAGTCACAAATTTTTGATTTTTTAGGATCAGATGGTGTGGCATTTTTATGGTAAACAGATGCACAAGCCAAACAGAAAAATTTTAAACAAAAAAAAATTATTGCTGTTTAAATTCAAAACTACAAAAGTAATTTTTTTATAAAAAAAAAACCATTGTATACAACAATCTTACACAACATACATGATAAGGAGAACATTACAGATAAAATCTGTACTGAAACAATATAAAATACTCGCAAAACTCACTCAGAAATGTGCTCACTCAGAAATGTCCACCTTGCTTCAGTAATTTTCTGCATACACCCACACACACACAGGCTGCATGCAGGGCGTTATATAGCCAGTGCAACAATTACTGGACCAATTTGCATAATATACACCTGCGCGGATTTCCGCACCGGAAAACACACGCAGCTATAAATAGCTAGACACTCGTGCATACACACATGCCACCAGCAACATGGCTACTCGGGAGCAGATGGCAGCAGAGATGGACGAGGTGCAGCAGCAGATGGCTGCTTTAACACATCGAAGCCTAGCACTGCGGAGGCAGATTTGTATATAACAAGTATATATACACAGGCGCTGTGATGAGTGTGTTTTTCCTAGCAGCTGAATAAGGAAGGGGTAGTCAAACCCTTTAGGTAACGGAAGAAGGGAAATAGGTATACAGCGCTAATTGACACAATATGTTCTAAAGAATAGATATTTAATAATCAATAGTTTTTTAAAAAAGATTTAAAAATATAAACAGTTAAGCTTGCAAACTGTACTATATGTCACAATAAAAGACTTGCGGTGGACATGAATTGGTTATTACTGACACCAGGTGGTATATATGGCACACATCAACGAAATTGAGACCAATATGAATACAGTCATGCAAATGGACCAAAAGGATAATAGTTCATCCAAGTGGATGTTGTTACCAGCTCTGTGTTCCGTTTAGAGAGGCTCCCGTAAAGTGCAAAGTCCGTATGGCAACGGCGACAATTGTTGGGGTCCTGGTTCACAGTTCACTTGGAACTCCGTGTTCCATTAGATGGGTTCCCCCGTGGATGTTCTGGGCAAAGCAATGCCTGAAGGGGTCCTGGTTCACGGAGAGGTTGAAGTGCAGGGTCCTGACTGTAAATGATGTCGTGATGATGGTGCAGGTCAGCAAGTGTCCACACAAGTCTAGGCCTAACGCGTTTCACTGCTCCAGGCAGCTTTTTCAAAGGTGATGTGACATTGGAACAGATCACCCTTTTATAGGGGATGTGATGTAATCATTACAGGCAGCTGGTGCTTAATTGTTTTGTTAAACATTTTAAAACAATAAAAACATACTGAAATGAGTCTAGTATTTGATATTCCTAATAGAGAGTTATTGGAGATAGTTAATTAACAAAAACGAAGCTGGAAATAAGAGAAACTGGTTATTTTATTTGTTTAGTTATTCTAATGTATTCCGGTCATGTGATCTATGTCCGGATATCGCCCAATCAGGAGTTGTTAGTCGGTCATGTGGAAATGTCACATGATTTACCCAGTGCGGAAACAGTGTTGCCTGGACTCTGGTAGTAACACTAAGATTACAGTTGGAACGCACTGTGTTCCTGTCACATGATTGGGCTTTCGTCGGTCATGTGACGGGGGGTTCACGTAATGTTCTAGCCACGTGATCGGACATTTGTCGATCACGTGACAGAGGTACGCACTAAGCGGTGCCGCCTACAATCCGACCCACCACGTCAATCCAGCCAGGGGCAGCCTCCCTAATGGATATGTTACGTCAGAGTCACGTGAACGGAGCGATGCCGATCATGTGACCATGGTCACGAGTTTTTGAGTTCCAATCAGGGCGTTAAATAATAGAATAATATTCAAACAGGGTTGCTAAGTGACCGATGAATGCTTGAATAAGATTGGTGTATTATCTTAACAGTGTATATGTATAATCCTTTTCTAAATGATGCAGCTTCTTAGTAATATAATAGATATACCCCTAGGAACATATTAATAATCAATACCCTGTACTGAATAGATACCTGCATTTGGAAAGATTGGATTAAATATAAATAATATAACAGGGAGAAAAAAACATGTGATGTGTTATACACACGTGAAAAACATATCTAATTTGATCAGATTCATTTTCAATTATTAAATTCATCCAATCTATATATTTTTTATATATTAAAAAACAATAGTGGTAAGGTGTAAAATTAAGATTACTATTATTATGGTGTTATATCTATCATGTTAATCAATTTTTTATTATTTATTTTCTTATATTTTTTTATTATTATATATCTTTTTTATTATTTTTTATTTACTTTTTATACTTCAAGAAAAATGTATTTGCTATTTAATGTGCTTGGGAATCTAATATAAAGTGCTTGATTATAATAAATAATTAAATTACCAATACAGATGAACAACAATATTCAATGACTGAATACAAAGAGATGGTCAATCATTGCATTATATCATATATATATATTGACCATTTTTATTAGCAATTTTGTTTTTATTTTTATTTTTATTTTTATTATTAATGTTATTCTTTATCCAGAGATATTATAGATATATTGACAAGGGGGGTGAGTTACAGGATAGTATTGAGTTCTAATGCTTCATTAAGGCCTTCAGGGTGTAGAGAATTTAATTGGAAGGTCCAATAAATCTCTTGTTTGCAAAGTTTCCCAAATCTGTCTCCTCCTCTTTTGGTGATGGGGATATGTTCAAGACCGATGACTTTTAAGCTTTCCGGATTCCCCTGATGATATTTAGTAAAGTGCCTTGGAATGCTATGATTAGTTAATTTATTCAAGATATTCCTTCTGTGTTCAGTAAACCGAGTCTTCAATGACCTTGTGGTCCGTCCCACATATAGTAAATTGCATCCACAGATTAGGACATAAACTACCCAACTTGTATCACATGTAATAAAGCTGGTGATACTGATATCTCTCTCAGTAATTGTTTTGGGCAATTTAATGGTTTTGTTTAATGCATGTTTACAAGTAATGCATTTGGTTTTACTGCATTTATAAAATCCTGTTTGTTTTGGAAACCAGGAACTCGCATTTTTAGACATCAATTGTACTTTGGGAGGAGATTTTTTCATACTACTAGGGGCCAGATAAGAACCCAAAGATCGGTTCCTCTTAAAGATGAACCGAGGTTTGGGTGGTAAGAGGTCCTTCAAAATGGTATCATATCTAAGGATGTTATAATTATTGTTAATTATTTGTTTAATTTCATTAGAGCAGTTATTAAAAGTTGAAATAAAGGACAATTCATGTTGTTGAGATTTTTGTGTAGGTTTGGATTTTGTTTGGAGCAGTTGGTTCCTGTCCATTTGGCTTACTTCTTTTAAAGCTCTACTCAATAGTTCTTTTGGGTAGCCTCTGTTCTCAAACGCTATTAGCATATCGGACGCTTGTTTAAGGAAAACAGGATCAGATGAACAGTTTCTCCTTATGCGCATCAGTTGACTTTTTGGAATGTTTGTTTTCCATGGGCTGTAATGGGCACTTTTAAAGTGTAGGTACGCATTACTTCCCACTTCTTTAATGTGATTAGAAGTTTGAATATGGCCTTCAATGATACTAAGGGTCACGTCCAGGAAGGAAATTTGTGTGGGGTGATATGAGTGTGTGAAGGTTAAATTATAATCATTAGTATTAAGAAAAGTGACAAAGTTCAGTGCTGACTGTGAATCCCCATCCCAAATAAAAAATAGATCGTCTATGTAACGGCCATAGAAAACCAGGTGTGCGCCATGGTCGCCTCCCCACACAAGGCGGTCTTCAACCGCTCCCATATAGAGATTGGCATACCCGGGCGCAAACCTGGTTCCCATGGCCGTTCCCATGACTTGAAGAAAAAAAGTGTCGGAAAAAAGAAAATAATTGTGCAAAAAATCTTCGATATCAATAGAGATCATTTTAAAGTAAAATCAGATTTTTTTCCCATCACATCAAAAAGCAGCAATATTGAATGTTTTTATAGAACCACATTGGACAATTTTAGAACAATGTGTACACAAAATACCAAAAAGAATAACCGGATAAAAAACAACCTTGGGAAACAAGAGAAAAAAGCCCTGACCAGGTTAATGAAAGACACCTCACTAGTTATCAAGGAAGCCGACAAAGGCGGCGGATTAGTCATCCAGGACAGAGGAGATTATTTGAAAGAGGCTACTAGACAACTAGAAAATCAGATCTTCTATAAAAAACTACCTAAAGATCCAACTACCTTGTTCTCCTCAGATTTGGAAAACTTATTACATGTAGCAATGGAGGAAGGGGTCATTTCCAGGGAGGAATACAAATTTTTATTTCCCTCCTTTCCCACTATTCCCATCTACTATCACCTCCCGAAAATTCACAAGTCACTCACTTCACCCCCAGGCCGTCCCATCATTTCCGGTATCAATTCCCTTACCTCAAATTTGTCTGCTTATGTTGACAGTTTTTTTCAACCCCGGGTCTCTCTGTTGAGGTCTCACATACGAGATACTACACACTTTATTCAATTAATTCAAAATATTCAGTGGAAACCAACATATGCTTTCCTTACCTTGGACGTACAGAGTTTATACTCTAATATCCCACATGCTTTGGGTGTCCAAATAATAAAAGAAAAATTAGATCAAGATGGAGACCTGACAGAGAGACATAGACAGTTCATCATAGATTCCATCCAACACATTCTCCAGCACAATTATTTTCTTTTTTCCGACACTTTTTTTCTTCAAGTCATGGGAACGGCCATGGGAACCAGGTTTGCGCCCGGGTATGCCAATCTCTATATGGGAGCGGTCGAAGACCGCCTTGTGTGGGGAGGCGACCATGGCGCACACCTGGTTTTCTATGGCCGTTACATAGACGATCTATTTTTTATTTGGGATGGGGATTCACAGTCAGCACTGAACTTTGTCACTTTTCTTAATACTAATGATTATAATTTAACCTTCACACACTCATATCACCCCACACACATTTCCTTCCTGGACGTGACCCTTAGTATCATTGAAGGCCATATTCAAACTTCTAATCACATTAAAGAAGTGGGAAGTAATGCGTACCTACACTTTAAAAGTGCCCATTACAGCCCATGGAAAACAAACATTCCAAAAAGTCAACTGATGCGCATAAGGAGAAACTGTTCATCTGATCCTGTTTTCCTTAAACAAGCGTCCGATATGCTAATAGCGTTTGAGAACAGAGGCTACCCAAAAGAACTATTGAGTAGAGCTTTAAAAGAAGTAAGCCAAATGGACAGGAACCAACTGCTCCAAACAAAATCCAAACCTACACAAAAATCTCAACAACATGAATTGTCCTTTATTTCAACTTTTAATAACTGCTCTAATGAAATTAAACAAATAATTAACAATAATTATAACATCCTTAGATATGATACCATTTTGAAGGACCTCTTACCACCCAAACCTCGGTTCATCTTTAAGAGGAACCGATCTTTGGGTTCTTATCTGGCCCCTAGTAGTATGAAAAAATCTCCTCCCAAAGTACAATTGGTGTCTAAAAATGCGAGTTCCTGGTTTCCAAAACAAACAGGATTTTATAAATGCAGTAAAACCAAATGCATTACTTGTAAACATGCATTAAACAAAACCATTAAATTGCCCAAAACAATTACTGAGAGAGATATCAGTATCACCAGCTTTATTACATGTGATACAAGTTGGGTAGTTTATGTCCTAATCTGTGGATGCAATTTACTATATGTGGGACGGACCACAAGGTCATTGAAGACTCGGTTTACTGAACACAGAAGGAATATCTTGAATAAATTAACTAATCATAGCATTCCAAGGCACTTTACTAAATATCATCAGGGGAATCCGGAAAGCTTAAAAGTCATCGGTCTTGAACATATCCCCATCACCAAAAGAGGAGGAGACAGATTTGGGAAACTTTGCAAACAAGAGATTTATTGGACCTTCCAATTAAATTCTCTACACCCTGAAGGCCTTAATGAAGCATTAGAACTCAATACTATCCTGTAACTCACCCCCCTTGTCAATATATCTATAATATCTCTGGATAAAGAATAACATTAATAATAAAAATAAAAATAAAAACAAAATTGCTAATAAAAATGGTCAATATATATATATATGATATAATGCAATGATTGACCATCTCTTTGTATTCAGTCATTGAATATTGTTGTTCATCTGTATTGGTAATTTAATTATTTATTATAATCAAGCACTTTATATTAGATTCCCAAGCACATTAAATAGCAAATAAATTTTTCTTGAAGTATAAAAAGTAAATAAAAAATAATAAAAAAAGATATATAATAATAAAAAAATATAAGAAAATAAATAATAAAAAATTGATTAACATGATAGATATAACACCATAATAATAGTAATCTTAATTTTACACCTTACCACTATTGTTTTTAAATATATAAAAAATATATAGATTGGATGAATTTAATAATTGAAAATGAATCTGATCAAATTAGATATGTTTTTCACGTGTGTATAACACATCACATGTTTTTTTCTCCCTGTTATATTATTTATATTTAATCCAATCTTTCCAAATGCAGGTATCTATTCAGTACAGGGTATTGATTATTAATATGTTCCTAGGGGTATATCTATTATATTACTAAGAAGCTGCATCATTTAGAAAAGGATTATACATATACACTGTTAAGATAATACACCAATCTTATTCAAGCATTCATCGGTCACTTAGCAACCCTGTTTGAATATTATTCTATTATTTAACGCCCTGATTGGAACTCAAAAACTCGTGACCATGGTCACATGATCGGCATCGCTCCGTTCACGTGACTTTGACGTAACATATCCATTAGGGAGGCTGCCCCTGGCTGGATTGACGTGGTGGGTCGGATTGTAGGCGGCACCGCTTAGTGCGTACCTCTGTCACGTGATCGACAAATGTCCGATCACGTGGCTAGAACATTACGTGAACCCCCCGTCACATGACCGACGAAAGCCCGATCATGTGACAGGAACACCGTGCGTTCCAACTGTAATCTTAGTGTTACTACCAGAGTCCAGGCAACACTGTTTCCGCACTGGGTAAATCATGTGACATTTCCACATGACCGACTAACAACTCCTGATTGGGCGATATCCGGACATAGATCACATGACCGGTATACATTAGAATAACTAAACAAATAAAATAACCAGTTTCTCTTATTTCCAGCTTCGTTTTTGTTAATTAACTATCTCCAATAACTCTCTATTAGGAATATCAAATACTAGACTCATTTCAGTATGTTTTTATTGTTTTAAAATGTTTAACAAAACAATTAAGCACCAGCTGCCTGTAATGATTACATCACATCCCCTATAAAAGGGTGATCTGTTCCAATGTCACATCACCTTTGAAAAAGCTGCCTGGAGCAGTGAAACGCGTTAGGCCTAGACTTGTGTGGACACTTGCTGACCTGCACCATCATCACGACATCATTTACAGTCAGGACCCTGCACTTCAACCTCTCCGTGAACCAGGACCCCTTCAGGCATTGCTTTGCCCAGCACATCCACGGGGGAACCCATCTAATGGAACACGGAGTTCCAAGTGAACTGTGAACCAGGACCCCAACAATTGTCGCCGTTGCCATACGGACTTTGCACTTTACGGGAGCCTCTCTAAATGGAACACAGAGCTGGTAATAACATCCACTTGGATGAACTATTATCCTTTTGGTCCATTTGCATGACTGTATTCATATTGGTCTCAATTTCGTTGATGTGTGCCATATATACCAGCTGGTGTCAGTAATAACCAATTCATGTCCACCGCAAGTCTTTTATTGTGACATATAGTACAGTTTGCAAGCTTAACTGTTTATATTTTTAAATCTTTTTTAAAAAACTATTGATTATTAAATATCTATTCTTTAGAACATATTGTGTCAATTAGCGCTGTATACCTATTTCCCTACTGCGGAGGCAGATGCTTGACTTTGCCAATGCTGAGTTAGAAATAGCAGGACCCAGTACTATACAAACTCCATCTTCTGATACCCAGGAGTTAGGAGTGAATCCCCTGCCAGACATAGAAAGTGGGGAAACTGAGGGTGATTCCAGACTAGCAGATCAAACACAAACTACACAAGCAGCTAGTGAAGAGGAAGATGGTGAGGAAGGACAGGACGATAGCTCACAGGCTACATCCCAAAAAAAGAAAAGACAGCCCGCCTTCACTAAGAGGGAGTTACGGGTTTTGGTCACACAGGCCATGGCAAAAATACATCGAGGACCCAAAAACATGGGTGCTGCAACCAAAGAGAGAATTTGGAGGGACATCACTGATTCTGTTAATAAAGTCGGCTCAATAGTCCGCACCTCGCAGGAAGTTCGAAGACGGTAAGTGTATATTGCCAGTCCATTTTCTGTGCCAAGTATTCTTAAAAAGTTAGTTAGATGTGATGTTGCCTATAGCAACCAAATGCATAACATGTGTACTATATATTAAAGCAGGTATTCATAATTTTTCTCTACCTTACCCCTATTTTTCCCCACATATGTAGTTGGGCCGACTTCAAATCCCGCCTGAAGGGCAAGAGGTCTGCGGAGTGGAATGCCTCGAGGGCAACAGGGGGAGGTCCAGCTGCCACTGTGGAATACACAGATCTTGAGGAGATGGCGATGGACTGTGTGAGCTACGAGGGGGGACCTAGTGTCTGTGCCAGTGTGGGATCACACATTCCATCTGTCCAGATACCAACTGGCCCCCCCACCCAACCCTCTGCTATCCCGGAAATCCTATCTGAAATAGCCAGGTATGGTGAGAGCCTGAATGCTTTTCAGGACAGGATGCTCCGGGAGGTAAGCCAGATACCTGTCCGGCTCACTGAGCACAGAAACAGTGTGGAGCAAGGCGTAGCTCAACTCTGCCAAGGTCTGGCAGAGATCAGGCAGGGCCAAGATCAACTCGCCTCCTCCTTCCAACAACTTGCCAATTCGATTCGGCAAGGGCTCCAGGACATCGCTGTCTCCCTTGCCCACAGTGGCAGAGAGCCAGCCACATCGGCTCCCTCCCCTCCCCCTGCCCAGGAAGAACATCCCACTGGGCAGGGCCCTCGAAGGTCGCTCCGCAGACCGAGCCATGAAGAACAACATCAGGCGGGGGGAAAAAAGAGAGAGTGATGTCTCTCCAGATGGGCAGCACCCATGTTTTACATGTTGCCTCGATGTATTTTTTTTATTTTGGCTTGTGTGGCCAGAATGTACAACTCCCTCAAAGTGAAAGGTTTTCTTTAAATTGTAGCCTGTGAGTTATTTTGGCCTACACCTGAGCCATCTTCCTCTTCCTAGCGTGCTGTGTATGTTTGTGTTTGTGTGTTGGTTCCGGAATCTACCTCAGTTCCCCTAATAGTTTAGTCTGGCTGGGGGTTCACTTAGTTAATTTAAAACATCAGATTTTGTCAGAAGATGGAGTTACCATAGTACTGGGTTCTGCTATGTGCATTTTGCCACTGCCATCTGCTTGCTGCTATGTCCATCTCTGTATGTGATGCTCATTTGTAGTGTTGGTGATTTTGTATTTTTTTTTAAGTAAAAAAAAAATTACATTACAATTGTTTGTCTGTTTTATTAAAGGTTATGCACTCAGGAAAACTGTGCCCTGTAAACTTGAACATGGCATATTGACATTTGTGGAACAAGGGAACAATCAGAATATTGAGACAAACATTGCATATTCTAATTTAAAATCTGTATGCCTTGCACAACACTTAATTGGCCATATAAAAAAAACAAAAATAATTAGGAACTTGGGTTACTAGGGGCAACATGCCATAGTATTAGATATGGACACATTCCCACAAAAAAAAAAAAACATATTAAGTCACATTAAATGTAGGCTGCATTATGTTGCTCATGTTATTTGTTATGTACAAAGGAATATGTCTATGTCGAGAAGATTTAGCTGATGTAGTTTATAAGTTGGTTTAGTCACATTTGATAGTATTAAACAAATAATTAAAACATGCATTTAACATCAAAGTATTTATATTTGTCCCAAAAATACAGTGCATTATTTGTGAGTGTGTCAGATTTGTTTGTGGTAACAATACAAATGTTAAGTGGCCATATAATTGCTGTTTGTAGTATTTTGTAAGAGCAGTGTTTGACGAGTAATTGCTCAACAGGTGAATTCAGTTGCTAATTAATTGCTAATTAGAGCAGACACACTTGTAACAGTACTTCGCAAGTGCTGAGTAGCTGCAGACTTACTCTTCGGCTGCGTCAAGATAGCGAACATTTGTTATGTACTTTTACCATAAGATACGCATTTTTGCCAAAAACACGCCTACTGCTGGTTGCATACTCCCACACTAGCCGCCCACTTTCACGCCCATTTCGTTGTATTGCGAAGCCGTGCCTCTGCCACGCCTCCGTCACTCCCTGTTTTCGGTTATGTATTACGAGCAGATTTTAGTTTAGTAAATTTGCACAAGCGTCGTATCGCTCGCTTTGCGCATGCATATTTCCGCTTTTGCACATGCGCAGTTTGAGATTTTTTGCCGTTTGCGATGCGATGAACTGCTGTGAACAACTCGGAATGAGGGCCCAGGTCTGAATTAGGCCCTAAATTTCTCTATTTGATTCTCAGATCTGTGTTCTTCATTATATGTGTATTTTTTAGAGATGAGCGGGTTAAGTTCTGAGACCCCCCCCCCCCCCGAACGTAATGCTCCGAGCCCAGATCCGAGTCTGGTGAGAAGTCCCAAAACCAGAACAAGGCAAAACATCATCATTCCACTGTCGGATTCACATGGGTTTTGGATTTCATATAAACAGCCATGCGTTGCCGCCATTTTCACTCCGGACTTGGAGAGTGAGGGAGATAGACCCTGTGATGTTAGAGGTGTTAGGGGTACTGTTGTTAAAATAAAAGTACACTGGACCTGTATGCTGTAAAAATACAAGGGTGCTGTTGTTAAAATAAAAGTACACTGGTCCTGTATGCTGTAAAAATACAAGGGTGCTGTTGTTAAAATAAAAGTACACTGGCCTTGTCTTGTATGCAGTAAAAATACAGGTGTGCTGTTGTTAAAAAAACACTGGCCCTGTTTTGTATGCTGTAAAAATACAGGGGTGCTGTTGTTAAAATAAAAGTACACTGGTCCTGTATGCTGTAAAAATATAAGGGTGCTGTTGTTAAAATAAAAGTACACTGGTCCTGTATGCTGTACAAATACTGGGGTGCTGTTGTTAAAATAAAAGTACACTGTCCATGTATGCTGTAAAAATACAGGGGTGCTGTTAAAATAACAGTACACTGGACCTGTATGCTGTAAAAATACTGGGGCGCTGTTGTTAAAATAAAAGTACACTGGCACTGTATGCTGTAAAAATACAGAAGTGTGTTGTTAAAATAAAAGTACACTGTCCCTGTATTCTGTAAAAATACAGGGGTGCTGTTAAAATAAAAGTACACTGGACCTGTATGCTGTGAAAATACTGGGGAGCTGTTGTTAAAATAAAAGTACACTGGCCCTGTATGTTGTAAAAATACAGAAGTGTGTTGTTAAAATAAAAGTACACTGGTCCTGTATGCTGCAAAAATACAGGGGTGCTGTTGTTAAAATAAAAGTACACTGGTCCTGAGTGCTGTAATAATGCAGGGGTGCAGTTGTTAAAATAAAAGTACACTGGCCCTGTTTTGTATGCTGTAAAAATACAGGGGTGCTGTTGTTAAAATAAAAGTACACTGTTCCTGAGTGCTGTAAAAATACTGAAGTGCTGTTGTTAAAATAAAAGTACACTGGTCCTGTATGCTGTGAAAATAAAGGGGCACTGTTCTGTGTGCTGTAATACAGGGGTGATGTCCTGTGAAATGGAGGAAAAAGTGGTGAAAGATCAGGAACTACTTCCAGTTCCTAGTACTAGTACTAGTGCTTAAGCTGCTGCTGCCACCAGTCATGATATTGACAATGTAATTCCATCAACATCGTCTGCTAAGGCCGATGCCCAATGTCATAGAGAGCATGTAAAATCCAAGAAGCAAAAATTAATAATCAGAAAAAAAAGAAATTATCTGATGAGAAACATAAAATTGACAATATGCCATTCATGACACAAAGTGGCAAGGAAAGGCTAAGGCTTTGGCCTATGTTCATGACTGGTGGCTTAGCTTCTCATGAGGATGGAAGCCCTCATCCCTCTCGAAAAATTTTAAAAATTAAGCTTGTTAAAGAACAGGAAAAACAATTGTGCATTCAGAGATATGACAAATCCCCAAGGAGAGTCCAAGTGTGTCGGCGGTTGCGATGTCTAGGCCTGACCTTCCCAAGACTGTATGGAAAGAGGAGGCAGGGCAAACTAAGGACTACATGATTGTGACAGCCCACTGGGTAGATGTATTGCCTTCCGCAGCAACAACAGCATCTCACAAATGCCAACTCGTTCCTAGGCAGGCTATGCTGTGTATCATCGGTTTCCATAAGAGGGACATCATTGTACAATGGCGCACCCCACTTAGACTCTCCTGGGGATTTGTGATATCTGACAACGTCACCAATATTTTGCATGTATTACATGTGGGCAAATTCCAGCATGTCCCATGTTTTGCACAAACAATTAATTTGAAGCAAGAGGTGGTTTGCTGCTCCTCCATCCTCTATATGCTTCAGAGGATGGTGGAGCAGCAATAGGCCATTCAAGCCTATACCTCCACCCATGATATAGGCAAAGGAGGGGGAATGCACCTGACTCAAGCGCAGTGGAGAATGATTTCTGTGTTGTGCAAGGTTCTCCAACCCTTCAAACTTGCCACACGTGAAGTCAGTTCAGACACTGCCATCTTGAGTCAGGTCATTCCCCTCATCAGGCTTTTACAGAAGCAGCTGGAGAAATTGAAGGAGGAGCTAAGATGGAACGATTCCACTAAGTATTTGGTACTTGTGGATGGAGCCCTTCATTCGCTTTACCAGGATTCAAGGATGATCAATATGTTGAAATCAGAGCACTACATTTTGGCCACCGTGCTCAATCCTAGGTTTAAAGCCTACGTTGTAGCTCTCTTTCTGGCAGACACAAGTCTGCAGAGGTTCAAAGACCTGCTGGTGAGAAAATTGTCAACTCAAGCGGAAAGTGACCTGTCAACTCCTTCATTTTCTCCAGCAACTGGGGCTGCGAGGAAAAGGATCACATTTCCCAGCCCACACGCTGGCGGTGATGCAGGGCAGTCAGGAGCAAGTGTTGACATCTGGTCTGGACTGAAGGAGCACTCAACAATTACTGACATGTCTACTGTCACTGCATATGATGCTGTCACCATTGAAAGAATGGTGAAGGATTAAATCAGTGACAGCATCACTGTAGGCATGTCAGACAGTCAGTATGTATACTGGCACGAAAAAGAGGCAATTTGGAGGTCCTTGCACAAACTGGCTTTATTTTACCTAAGTTGCCCCCCTCCAGTGTGTACTCCGAAAGATTGTTTAGTGCAGCCGGCAACCTTGTCAACGATCGGCGTAGGAGGTTACATCCACAAAATGTGGAGAAGAGGATATTCATCCAAATGAATAATAAATTCCTCCAGGAAGACCTTTACCAGCAATTACCTCCAGAAAGTACACAGGGACCTGTGATGGTGGATTCCAGTGGGGACGAATTAATACTCTGTGAGGATGAGGATGTACACACAGAAAGGGGTGAGGAATCGGAGGATGAGGACGATATCGTGCCTCTGTAAAGTCAGTTTGTGCAAGGAGAGACTAATTGCTTCTTTTTCGGTGGGGGGATTAATTGCCTCTTTTTTGGTGGGGGCCCAAACAGACCAATCATTTCAGCCACAGTCGTGTGGCAGACACTGTCTCTGAAATGATTGGTTTGTTAAAGTGTGCATGTCCTGTTTATACAACATAAGGGTGGGTAGGAGGGCCCAAGGACAAATCCATCTTGCACCTCTTTTTTTTTTTGCATGATGTGCTCTTTGGGCCTATTTTTTTAAACTGCCATCCTGTCTGCCACTGCAGTGCCAGTCCTAGATGGGCCAGGTGTTTGTGCTGCCCACATATGTCACTTAGCTTAGTCATCCAGCTACCTCGGTGCAACCTTTTTTCTTAAAAACAATATTGGGAGGTGTTCAGAATAAACTGACAATGAGTGGAAATTAATGCTATTCAGGTTAATAATACCGTAGGTTTAAAATTACCCCCAAATTCTGTGATTTTAGCTGTTTTTATGTATTTTTCAAAAAACATCCAGATCCAAAACCAAAACCCGAAAGGGTGGTTTTGGCAAAACCAATCCAGATCCAAAACATGAGCAGAGATCTAGATCCAAAACTAAAACATAAATCCCAAGAATTGTCTGCCGCACATCTCTAGTATTTTTACTGTTTTTATGCAATTCTATATAAAACTCTTTTTATCTCTATCTCATCCATCATATGTGATTATTTAATTAAAAAACTTGTTACCAGCAGGTGCCGGCTCTTTCCCCCTAAGCGGCAGCCGGAAGCCGGATCTCACTCCTGAGCTCCGGCTTCAGGCTCAGGCAGTGTGCGGCTGGGCTAGCTGCGAGGAGCGGGCACCAGGCGGAGGCTGCGGTTCGGATGCAGGAGCGAGGCTGGTGAGTATTGTTTTTTTCTTCTTTTGTGTGTGTAAGCACTAAGCAGCACTACTAGAGGGAGGAACTGGGGGCATATCTACTGGACAGCAAAAAAACTGGGGGACTAACTACTGGGGGCAAACCAATTGGGGGCATAACTACTGGGGAAAACCAACTGGGGGCATAACTACTGAGGCAAACCTACTGGGGGCATAGCTACTGGGGGCACACCAACTGGGGGGCATAACTACTGGGGGCAAACCTACTGGGAGGCAAACCAACTGGGGGCATAACTACTGAGGGCAAACCAACTGGGGGCATATCTACAGGGGGCATATCTACTGGAGAAATAACTACAGGGGGCATAACTATGGGGGCATAATTATTGGGGCATTACTACTGGGAGCATTGCATAGGGGGCACTTAATAAAAGGCATCTCTCCTGGGGACATAAGGGGCACTACTGCTGTGGGCATTATGTGTATTTGGGGTGCTACTACTGTGGGCTTGTGCGTAAGGGGCACTAATGTGTGTCAAAACACGAATAAGGGACACTACTATGTGGTGTAATGTCAATAAGATTGTGCTACTGTGTGGCATAATTTGAATTGGATGAATTGGGGATACTGTTGGGTGACCATGCCCCTTTCTTTTTGAGGCCATTCCCCATTTTTGTGACACGCGTAATCCCTTTATTTCACAGGCGTGTGCGTGTGTGTGTGTGTGGGGGGGGGGGGGGGGGGGTGAGTTCCACCACCTCGCTAGGACCACTTTAAACACTGCTTAGTAGCCAGTTCTATTTGATTAACTCTGGCCAGCTGCTGGTGGCTACTGGCCACCTCTACCCCCAGACTGGCCGGGGGCTGAACAGGGCACATGCCAGTACTAGTATATATGGTGCAGCATCATTATAACCAATTACAGATATACAGTGTACAGTATATCTCCAAAAGTCGCATAAGCAGTGTTAAATGTAAACAAACCATTTTCTGCGCTGAGACTTGTAGTTGAGTAATGATTTCATAGTGCGCCCCTCAAACCCATTAACCTAATTGTTCATTTGTAAGGAATGTCATCACTGTGCGAGTGCCGCACAACACTGCCGAAATTGCCGCTAGCCGCTTACAGAATAATGTTCATGGTATAAGTAGCTATACAGTTGTACTGGCAATGTTTAATAAAATAAGGGGTTACTGTATTATGCTGAGACTTATAGTTGACTGCTGCTCCTGTGATTTTTATAGCATTGGCAGGCTCTACTCAAGCTTCCCTGGGAGACTTGTACTTTAGTTCACTGGTGATTTCATAGACTGGTGTACTGCTTGAAGATCTACCACACCAAGTTTTTTTAACCACACCTTCCACATGTGCACACACACTTACACACAGCAAAATCCGCAGACTCACAGTAAAAGGTGCAATGTACTTCAGTAGGGATGTAGTCAATTAACCTACAATCAAAATCTCGACGCTCAAAATACAGACAACCATTGACTGATGGTCAAAATACAGATAAGGTTAAAATACCGACATGGCCAAAATACCAACATTTAAAATACAGACAAAGTCAAAATACCGACATTTAAAATGTCGACAGGACAAAAAAAATTCGAGATTAGTTTTTCATGATTTTTTTCAACGAAACAGACTTGTTCATGCTTTACCATCCCAGTGGACCTGGAGGGGGAATATAATAGTGCCCGAAGCAAGGCGAGTGCAGTTAGCCATGCAAGGGGACGCGGTACACTTATAAGGTGCCCATGTCGACCTATGTCGATATACACACCCAAAAAATATGAAAAACTTGTGTATTACCCCCATTGATTAATTAAAAAGAGACCCCACTTTTTTATTTAATTAAATTGTCCCCCTTGTTCAGTATACAGCCCTGTTGTAATGACAGGGCTGAACTTTCGTTGACCCTGTCAGCTCTGGCAGGGATAGTTTGGCGCCACTGGTTTGTGGTGTGTCCCTCTCTGGCCAGCAACAGCCCTGGCCTGGGAAAAACCCCAGTAGTCCATTGGGTTCCCTGGGTCGTAGGGTAGAGTGGCCAGGGGGAGGGCTGTTGCTGGGGCCCGGGGAGCCAGTCATAGTGGAGGAGAGGGGAGGTGGTGGAGCATGAGGACCCATAAAAGGATGACCTCAGGGCTTGAAGGGAGCCCCTAAAGAGTGGGAGTAAGCCTACCTGGGGATTCCAGCCATGTGACGTCCTGCTGGAGAACTGTGCTGCCCAGTTGCTGTGGAGTGAAGCTGCTGCCGGATGCCAGGAGATCACCTGCTGCACTTCCTTGGGAGTAGAGATGCCCACCGGGATTTGTCCATGCCGTTCAGCGCTGGGTGAAGAGCTGCCAGTGCCTGCCGCTGTGTGATCCGGAGTTCGTGAAAAGAGTATGAGACCTGTTCGGGAGTGAGGACCCCTGTGGAGGATGAGCCATCTATGCCGCTGCCTGCCAGTGTGAGAGAATCGCGGGGACGGCTGAAGAAGTCCGGCACGGATACAGCTGAAGAAGAGTGGGCAGAGTGATGGCCTCCCAGAGGACTTACTAGGCACCAGCTTTAACGAGTCGCAGGACCCACCTAGTGGAGACCAGGCGTGCAGGCACTGTGGAATACGACCCTGGGAAAATACCTCGGCAAGTACCCCTGGCTGACAGTGAGAAGGACAGCGCGGATCGGCGGTGGGAGGATGGCGCAGAGAGGAGGACCGGTAGCGAGGACTGTGACCGGTAGCGAGGACACGGACAAGACCCCGGCTGGTGGTACATAGGATGATGCGGCTGGAGAAGACCAGAGTAAGGACACCTGAAGCGGACTGGCGGCGGGAGGACTGCGCAGACCGGAGCCTGTTCAAGGCTGCATCCTCGGCGCGGTGCTCAGAATCCCAGGTGGCACTGAAGATCCTGGAACCGGGTCGGAGGTGGCTGAAGAGCCGCAGCGTTTGGTGAGAAAAGCTTGTTAACCCTTCTGCTACCAGACTCTGCCCTGTTTTGCCCTTTGCTGCATAACTCTGCCATGGCCACCTTTATAAAGTTAATAGGGGTAGACTCCCCTCATTAGCAGTGCCCCTGCATAGAAAGCTAATAAGGGGGGTAGGCTCCCCTTCGTCCCCGCAGGTCAAGTTAAATTTAGGGGATAAGCTCCACTCATTATGTGTATGGCCCCATCTGGGAATGTTTATTAAGGCAGTAGGCTCCCCTCATTCTGTTACCCTGCAAGTCAGTAAAAAAAAGGGGGTTGGCTCCCACTAGTACAGAGCCCCATGGTCTGTAAAAGGGGTAGGGGCATATATTCAAGAGATGAGCGCCTGAAATTTTTCGGGTTTTGTGTTTTGGTTTTGGGTTCGGTTCCGCGGCCGTGTTTTGGGTTCGACCGCATTTTGGCAAAACCTCACCGAATTTTTTTTGTCGGATTCGGGTGTGTTTTGGATTCGGGTGTTTTTTTAAAAAAACACTAAAAAACAGCTTAAATCATAGAATTTGGGGGTCATTTTGATCCCATATTATTATTAACCTCAAAAACCATAATTTCCACTCATTTTCAGTCTATTCTGAATACCTCACACCTCACAATATTATTTTTAGTCCTAAAATTTGCACCAAGGTCGCTGGATGACTAAGCTAAGCGACACTAGTGGCCGACACAAACACCTGGCCCATCTAGGAGTGGCACTGCAGTGTCACGCAGGATGTCCCTTCCAAAAAACCCTCCCCAATCAGCACATGACGCAAAGAAAAAAAGAGGCGCAATGAGGTAGCTGACTGTGTGAGTAAGATAAGCGACCCTAGTGGCCGACACAAACACCGGGCCCATTTAGGAGTGGCACTGCAGTGTCACGCAGGATGTCCCTTCCAAAAAACCCTCCCCAATCAGCACATGACGCAAAGAAAAAAAGAGGCGCAATGAGGTAGCTGACTGTGTGAGTAAGATAAGCGACCCTAGTGGCCGACACAAACACCGGGCCCATTTAGGAGTGGCACTGCAGTGTCACGCAGGATGTCCCTTCCAAAAAACCCTCCCCAATCAGCACATGACGCAAAGAAAAAAAGAGGCGCAATGAGGTAGCTGACTGTGTGAGTAAGATTAGCGACCCTAGTGGCCGACACAAACACCGGGCCCATTTAGGAGTGGCACTGCAGTGTCACGCAGGATATCCCTTCCAAAAAACCCTCCCCAATCAGCACATGACGCAAAGAAAAAAAGAGGCGCAATGAGGTAGCTGACTGTGTGAGTAAGATAAGCGACCCTAGTGGCCGACACAAACACCGGGCCCATTTAGGAGTGGCACTGCAGTGTCACGCAGGATGTCCCTTCCAAAAAACCCTCCCCAATCAGCACATGACGCAAAGAAAAAAAGAGGCGCAATGAGGTAGCTGACTGTGTGAGTAAGATTAGCGACCCTAGTGGCCGACACAAACACCGGGCCCATTTAGGAGTGGCACTGCAGTGTCACGCAGGATGTCCCTTCCAAAAAACCCTCCCCAATCAGCACATGACGCAAAGAAAAAAAGAGGCGCAATGAGGTAGCTGACTGTGTGAGTAAGATTAGCGACCCTAGTGGCCGACACAAACACCGGGCCCATTTAGGAGTGGCACTGCAGTGTCACGCAGGATGTCCCTTCCAAAAAACCCTCCCCAATCAGCACATGACGCAAAGAAAAAAAGAGGCGCAATGAGGTAGCTGACTGTGTGAGTAAGATTAGCGACCCTAGTGGCCGACACAAACACCGGGCCCATTTAGGAGTGGCACTGCAGTGTCACGCAGGATGTCCCTTCCAAAAAACCCTCCCCAATCAGCACATGACGCAAAGAAAAAAAGAGGCGCAATGAGGTAGCTGACTGTGTGAGTAAGATTAGCGACCCTAGTGGCCGACACAAACACCGGGCCCATTTAGGAGTGGCACTGCAGTGTCACGCAGGATGTCCCTTCCAAAAAACCCTCCCCAATCAGCACATGACGCAAAGAAAAAAAGAGGCGCAATGAGGTAGCTGACTGTGTGAGTAAGATTAGCGACCCTAGTGGCCGACACAAACACCGGGCCCATTTAGGAGTGGCACTGCAGTGTCACGCAGGATGTCCCTTCCAAAAAACCCTCCCCAATCAGCACATGACGCAAAGAAAAAAAGAGGCGCAATGAGGTAGCTGACTGTGTGAGTAAGATTAGCGACCCTAGTGGCCGACACAAACACCGGGCCCATTTAGGAGTGGCACTGCAGTGTCACGCAGGATGTCCCTTCCAAAAAACCCTCCCCAGACAGCACATGACGCAAAGAAAAATAAAAGAAAAAAGAGGTGCAAGATGGAATTGTCCTTGGGCCCTCCCACCCACCCTTATGTTGTATAAACAAAACAGGACATGCACACTTTAACCAACCCATCATTTCAGTGACAGGGTCTGCCACACGACTGTGACTGATATGACGGGTTGGTTTGGACCCCCCCAAAAAAAGAAGCAATTAATCTCTCCTTGCACAAACTGGCTCTACAGAGGCAAGATGTCCACCTCATCATCACCCTCCGATATATCACCGTGTACATCCCCCTCCTCACAGATTATCAATTCGTCCCCACTGGAATCCACCATCTCAGCTCCCTGTGTACTTTGTGGAGGCAATTGCTGCTGGTCAATGTCTCCGCGGAGGAATTGATTATAATTCATTTTAATGAACATCATCTTCTCCACATTTTCTGGATGTAACCTCGTACGCCGATTGCTGACAAGGTGAGCGGCGGCACTAAACACTCTTTCGGAGTACACACTTGTGGGAGGGCAACTTAGGTAGAATAAAGCCAGTTTGTGCAATGGCCTCCAAATTGCCTCTTTTTCCTGCCAGTATAAGTATGGACTGTGTGACGTGCCTACTTGGATGCGGTCACTCATATAATCCTCCACCATTCTTTCAATGGTGAGAGAATCATATGCAGTGACAGTAGACGACATGTCCGTAATCGTTGTCAGGTCATTCAGTCCGGACCAGATGTCAGCATCAGCAGTCGCTCCAGACTGCCCTGCATCACCGCCAGCGGGTGGGCTCGGAATTCTGAGCCTTTTCCTCGCACCCCCAGTTGCGGGAGAATGTGAAGGAGGAGATGTTGACAGGTCGCGTTCCGCTTGACTTGACAATTTTCTCACCAGCAGGTCTTTCAACCCCAGCAGACTTGTGTCTGCCGGAAAGAGAGATCCAAGGTAGGCTTTAAATCTAGGATCGAGCACGGTGGCCAAAATGTAGTGCTCTGATTTCAACAGATTGACCACCCGTGAATCCTTGTTAAGCGAATTAAGGGCTCCATCCACAAGTCCCACATGCCTAGCGGAATCGCTCCGTGTTAGCTCCTCCTTCAATGTCTCCAGCTTCTTCTGCAAAAGCCTGATGAGGGGAATGACCTGACTCAGGCTGGCAGTGTCTGAACTGACTTCACGTGTGGCAAGTTCAAAGGGCATCAGAACCTTGCACAACGTTGAAATCATTCTCCACTGCGCTTGAGACAGGTGCATTCCACCTCCTATATCGTGCTCAATTGTATAGGCTTGAATGGCCTTTTGCTGCTCCTCCAACCTCTGAAGCATATAGAGGGTTGAATTCCACCTCGTTACCACTTCTTGCTTCAGATGATGGCAGGGCAGGTTCAGTAGTTTTTGGTGGTGCTCCAGTCTTCTGTACGTGGTGCCTGTACGCCGAAAGTGTCCCGCAATTTTTCTGGCCACCGACAGCATCTCTTGCACGCCCCTGTCGTTTTTTAAATAATTCTGCACCACCAAATTCAAGGTATGTGCAAAACATGGGACGTGCTAGAATTTGCCCATATTTAATGCACACACAATATTGCTGGCGTTGTCCGATGCCACAAATCCACAGGAGAGTCCAATTGGGGTAAGCCATTCCGCGATGATCTTCCTCAGTTGCCGTAAGAGGTTTTCAGCTGTGTGCGTATTCTGGAAACCGGTGATACAAAGCGTAGCCTGCCTAGGAAAGAGTTGGCGTTTGCGAGATGCTGCTACTGGTGCCGCCGCTGCTGTTCTTGCGGCGGGAGTCCATACATCTACCCAGTGGGCTGTCACAGTCATATAGTCCTGACCCTGCCCTGCTCCACTTGTCCACATGTCCGTGGTTAAGTGGACATTGGGTACAACTGCATTTTTTAGGACACTGGTGAGTCTTTTTCTGACGTCCGTGTACATTCTCGGTATCGCCTGCCTAGAGAAGTGGAACCTAGATGGTATTTGGTAACGGGGGCACACTGCCTCAATAAATTGTCTAGTTCCCTGTGAACTAACGGCGGATACCGGACGCACGTCTAACACCAACATAGTTGTCAAGGCCTCAGTTATCCGCTTTGCAGCAGGATGACTGCTGTGATATTTCATCTTCCTCGCAAAGGACTGTTGAACAGTCAATTGCTTACTGGAAGTAGTACAAGTGGGCTTACGACTTCCCCTCTGGGATGACCATCGACTCCCAGCAGCAACAACAGCAGCGCCAGCAGCAGTAGGCGTTACACGCAAGGATGCATCGGAGGAATCCCAGGCAGGAGAGGACTCGTCAGAATTGCCAGTGACATTGCCTGCAGGACTATTGGCATTCCTGGGGAAGGAGGAAATTGACACTGAGGGAGTTGGTGGGGTGGTTTGCGTGAGCTTGGTTACAAGAGGAAGGGATTTACTGGTCAGTGGACTGCTTCCGCTGTCACCCAAAGTTTTTGAACTTGTCACTGACTTATTATGAATGCGCTGCAGGTGACGTATAAGGGAGGATGTTCCGAGGTGGTTAACGTCCTTACCCCTACTTATTACAGCTTGACAAAGGGAACACACGGCTTGACACCTGTTGTCCGCATTTCTGTTGAAATAGTTCCACACCGAAGAGCTGATTTTTTTGGTATTTTCACCAGGTATGTCAACGGCCATATTCCTCCCACAGACAACAGGTGTCTCCCCGGGTGCCTGACTTAAACAAACCACCTCACCATCAGAATCCTCCTGGTCAATTTCCTCCCCAGCGCCAGCAACACCCATATCCTCCTCATCCTGGTGTACTTCAACACTGACATCTTCAATCTGACTATCAGGAACTGGACTGCGGGTGCTCCTTCCAGCACTTGCAGGGGGCGTGCAAATGGTGGAAGGCGCATGCTCTTCACGTCCAGTGTTGGGAAGGTCAGGCATCGCAACCGACACAATTGGACTCTCCTTGTGGATTTGGGATTTCGAAGAACGCACAGTTCTTTGCGGTGCTACTGCTTTTGCCAGCTTGAGTCTTTTCATTTTTCTAGCGAGAGGCTGAGTGCCTCCATCCTCATGTGAAGCTGAACCACTAGCCATGAACATAGGCCAGGGCCTCAGCCGTTCCTTGCCACTCCGTGTGGTAAATGGCATATTGGCAAGTTTACGCTTCTCCTCCGACAATTTTATTTTAGGTTTTGGAGTCCTTTTTTTACTGATATTTGGTGTTTTGGATTTGACATGCTCTGTACTATGACATTGGGCATCGGCCTTGGCAGACGACGTTGCTGGCATTTCATCGTCTCGGCCATGACTAGTGGCAGCAGCTTCAGCACGAGGTGGAAGTGGATCTTGATCTTTCCCTAATTTTGGAACCTCAACATTTTTGTTCTCCATATTTTAATAGGCACAACTAAAAGGCACCTCAGGTAAACAATGGAGAAGGATGGATACTAGTATACAATTATGGACGGACTGCCGAGTGCCGACACAGAGGTAGCTACAGCCGTGAACTACCGTACTGTGTCTGCTGCTAATATAGACTGGTTGATAAAGAGATGTCGTAGTATGTATGTATGAAGAAGAAAGAAAAAAAAACCACGGTTAGGTGGTATACAATTATGGACGGACTGCCGAGTGCCGACACAGAGGTAGCCACAGCCGTGAACTACCGTACTGTACTGTGTCTGCTGCTAATATAGACTGGTTGATAAAGAGATGTCGTAGTATGTATGTATGAAGAAGAAAGAAAAAAAAACCACGGGTAGGTGGTATACAATTATGGACGGACTGCCGAGTGCCGACACAGAGGTAGCCACAGCCGTGAACTACCGTACTGTACTGTGTCTGCTGCTAATATAGACTGGTTGATAAAGAGATTTAGTAGTATGTATGTATAAAGAAGAAAGAAAAAAAAACCACGGGTAGGTGGTATACAATTATGGACGGACTGCCGAGTGCCGACACAGAGGTAGCCACAGCCGTGAACTACCGTACTGTACTGTGTCTGCTGCTAATATAGACTGGTTGATAAAGAGATGTCGTAGTATGTATGTATGAAGAAGAAAGAAAAAAAAACCACGGTTAGGTGGTATACAATTATGGACGGACTGCCGAGTGCCGACACAGAGGTAGCCACAGCCGTGAACTACCGTACTGTACTGTGTCTGCTGCTAATATAGACTGGTTGATAAAGAGATGTCGTAGTATGTATGTATAAAGAAGAAAGAAAAAAAAACCACGGTTAGGTGGTATACAATTATGGACGGACTGCCGAGTGCCGACACAGAGGTAGCCACAGCCGTGAACTACCGTACTGTACTGTGTCTGCTGCTAATATAGACTGGTTGATAAAGAGATGTCGTAGTATGTATGTATGAAGAAGAAAGAAAAAAAAACCACGGTTAGGTGGTATACAATTATGGACGGACTGCCGAGTGCCGACACAGAGGTAGCCACAGCCGTGAACTACCGTACTGTACTGTGTCTGCTGCTAATATAGACTGGTTGATAAAGAGATGTCGTAGTATGTATGTATAAAGAAGAAAGAAAAAAAAACCACGGTTAGGTGGTATACAATTATGGACGGACTGCCGAGTGCCGACACAGAGGTAGCCACAGCCGAGAACTACCGTACTGTACTGTGTCTGCTGCTAATATAGACTGGTTGATAAAGAGATGTAATAGTATGTATGTATAAAGAAGAAAGAAAAAAAAACCACGGGTAGGTGGTATACAATTATGGATGGACTGCCGAGTGCCGACACAGAGGTAGCTACAGCCGTGAACTACCGTACTGTGTCTGCTGCGACAGGATGATAAATAATGATATAAAAAATATATATATATCACTACTGCAGCCGGACAGGTATATATATTATATAATGACGGACCTGCTGGACACTGTCTGTCAGCAGAATGAGTTTTTTATAGAATAAAAAAAAAAACACCACACAAGTGAAGTCACACGACGAGTGTTTAACTTTTTCAGGCAATCACAATATAGTATACTACTAACTATACTGGTGGTCAGTGTGGTCAGGTCACTGGTCAGTCACACTGGCAGTGGCACTCCTGCAGCAAAAGTGTGCACTGTTTAATTTTAATATAATATGTACTCCTGGCTCCTGCTATAACCTATAACTGGCACTGCAGTGCTCCCCAGTCTCCCCCACAATTATAAGCTGTGTGAGCTGAGCACAGTCAGATATATAATATATACATAGATGATGCAGCACACTGGGCTGAGCAGTGCACACAGATATGGTATGTGACTGTCTTGTACTCCTGGCTCCTGCTATAACCTATAACTGGCACTGCAGTGCTCCCCAGTCTCCCCCACAATTATAAGCTGTGTGAGCTGAGCACAGTCAGATATATAATATATACATAGATGATGCAGGCATGCAGCACACTGGGCTGAGCAGTGCACACAGATATGGTATGTGACTGAGTCACTGTGTGTACCGTTTTTTTCAGGCAGAGAACGGATATATTAAATAAAACAACTGCACTGCTGGTGGTCACTGTGGTCAGTCACTAAACTCTGCACTCTCTTCTACAGTATCAGCCTCAGGTCAATCTCTCTCTCTCTCTCCTAATCTAAATGGAGAGGACGCCAGCCACGTCCTCTCCCTATCAATCTCAATGCACGTGTGAAAATGGCGGCGACGCGCGGCTCCTTATATAGAATCCGAGTCTCGCGAGAATCCGACAGCGTCATGATGACGTTCGGGCGCGCTCGGGTTAACCGAGCAAGGCGGGAAGATCCGAGTCGCTCGGACCCGTGAAAAAAAACATGAAGTTCGTGCGGGTTCGGATTCAGAGAAACCGAACCCGCTCATCTCTAATATATTCCCCGTAATGATTACTGCTGCAGTATTGTGATAATGATATTGGGCTTATAGTGTGAGCTGTTTATGCTAATAGTTATACCAAGAGATATGCAGTGTCAGCTGATTTTGCTAATCAAACTGATGGTGCCCATACACTTGTGCAATTGCATTCGACACGATATTGGGCCCGATTTCCCTTGAAGTTCACCTTGAGATAAATAGCATCGAAAGTGCTTTTTTTGTTCATTTGATGCGCATACAATCCTGCGATTTATCGCATGCCCCTTACGACCGGAAATGGGGTGACATCATATGATCGAATGCGAGCGCATCGCATGCTGACCAAGCACACCAGATTTATCTGCAAGATCTTTAAAAATGTAAATAGAGGGCTGGGCTATCTGGGGGATATATAAACAGGCAGCCATTTTAACTCTGTGCACTTCTGTTTGCTTTGTGACTAGAGAAGTTTGGTTTATACCTGCTGCTCGTTCCACATTGCTAGCTACTGTGCACTGCTTTGTTCTGCTTGCATAACAAAGTGTTTCTAATTCTATACTGCTGTGTGTGTGTAGAAATGGATTCTGCTCGCTATCAGGCTCTCAGGCTCAGTACTAAATCCCGCTGGACGGGATCCCGGCGGTCGAAATCTCGACGCTGGAATCCCGACCACACAATCCCGACAGGGGTGACGAGCGGAACGCGGACCCTTGCGGGCTCGCTTCACTCGCCATGCTGCGGGCACGGTGCCTCGCTACGCTCGGCACACTATTATATTCTCCCTCTATGGGTGTCGTGGACACCCACGGAGGGAGAATATGTCGGGATTGTGCTGGTCGGGATTCCGGCATCGGTATTTCGACCGCCAGGATCCCGTCCAGCGGGATCTTGACCGCCTCCCAGGCTCTTATTTGCTACTCTGTGCCCAAGATGAGGGGAGACAGGGAGAGGGCCCAGCAAAGGTGGAGAGAGAGATCTTGCTGGATGAAGGAGTGGCTGCTTAAGCGGCCTACTTGTTCCTACATGCCCCTCCTGGATGAGATCAGGGACAACAACCCAGATGACTACCGCAACTTCCTGCGCATGGATGATGACACCTTCCAGGAGTTGCTACGTCTGGTGACCCCCTTATACAGAAGCGGGATACCAAATGACGGGTTCCTATCCCTGCTAAGGAGAGGCTCGTGGCTACCCTATGGTTCCTTACTACTGGACAGTCATTTGAGGAGCTGAAGTTTGGGACCCGTATCTCGGTGCAGGCTTTGGGACACATCATACCTGAAACCTGAAAGGCTATTATCAGGGTGCTTCAATACAAGTACTGTAAGGTAAGAAAATGACACCACACATTGCATGTTGTATAACAAAATGTTTTATTTTGCAAACTGCATTTGATACAAAAAAATGTGCTTTTTATTTCAAGACATAACTTTTTTATTAAATATGTGTCCAACATGGCTGAACTTTAGCAAACAGTTTAAGTTTTCATGATGCAGCACATCTGCATCATTACATTTATGAAATGAAAAAAAAAACCCCAACAACTATATATAGCAACAAATGTGGTGCATTCTGATACTACGGAGTTGAGTCACACCGCAGCCAGGGGCACAATGCACACATGCAACTTGGGGTGGGAAGATCGGTCCCCGGTACCATCAGCCTGCACCAAGTTGCCTGTGTGCATAGTGCCCCTGGTAGCGGTGCCACTCAACGCCGTAGTATCAGACTGTACCACATCTATTGTATTATATAGCAAGGGCAGCATTACATTTGTGAAATTACATATATATATCAAAATATAACTATTTTTATAAATATGCGGCCAACACAGCTGAATGTTTTCAAACACTATCTTTATAGTAGCATCTGGTGCAGTATGAGATATGGTGGTAGTGACACATGATTTCAGACTCTACCGTGAGGAACAGCCTACCAACATCTGTTGGTAGGCTGAACAGCCTGGCTGAACAGGATTGCCTTAGAAGGGTTGTTTTAAAAGGGTTAAGAAAATATTACAATATAGACTTCCCCAGGACTTACATAGTGGCTGTATCTTTGTCATATATTGAAGGGCTGTGCTGGACCAATATGACGATTCTCTGCAGGTAATCTACACTCATCAGTTGGAGTTTGGGTCTGCTTAGAATATACATGCCGCAGTGATATTTTTATTATATTAGGTAATCTACACTGTACATTTTTATATCATAAACTATATTGTATTCTAGGATGATACTTTATTTCAACTTTGAAATAGTTGGTAAACTCCTATCTCATTGTTTTAGTTCAGTTTTATGGCATGCTCTGTAACTGGGGGTGTGGGTGTTAGGCCTTGATTGCAATTATCAGACACACATGGATACTTACCATTCATAAGGAAAGATGCTAGGCTGAACAGGGTTGTCTTGGAAGAGTTGTTTTAAAAGGGTTAAGAAAATATTCCAATAAAGACTTATCCAGGACTTAAGCAGGATGAAAACAAACGGAAACATCCAACCAACGTTGCAACAAAACAACCACCCTTCCATTCATCCTCATTTAAAATCATCTGTGCATTAAGCGTATATATATATCTTTCCAACTATAATCCTCATGACCTCTAAGAACAAGAACATTGTGATTTGCATGTGACTGTACATACCTGTTTGTCATTTTGCTCTGTCATGCTCAGTTAACATACAGTGGAACAACATCAGTAATTAGGCACCTGAACTTTTAACTCTAACAAGTGAAACCTTACGCTCTTAGCCTAGATAACTCTGGTTTAATCTCAAATGAATTATGTACCACAAATTGATTTTGTGCATTGCGCTTTATGGAGTATTCATAAAGGCCATTATATCATTCAGTCTCCCAGCAACTCACCCCTCTGTACATGTTGCCCCCTCAATTATTCAATCCCCTCTTGTTAACACTCATGCGCTTTATACTTCCCTATACTCATTGACAATAACATCTACAACCTCTCACCATAAAAAAACTTTCAGAAACCTCTCACACCCACATTTATCTCTCTCTTCTGCTTCTGATAGCTGGTGACATTTCACCAAATCCAGGACCCAACAACTTGCATCACTCACATTCACCTGATTCACAGCAACATAGAAATCCAGCTAACCTCATAAACATCACGTGTTTTCCATCACCCTTCAGATCACTAAAATGTGCCTTATGGAATGCACAATCTTTTTGTAACAAATTAACACCCATCCATGACCTCTTCATATCTAACAACTTTAATCTGCTGGCTATAACAGAAACCTGGCTCACACAATCAGACACAGCCTCCCCTGAGCACTGGTACATGGTGGTCTCCACTTTACACACATCTCCATATCTGGTAACCATAAAGGAGGAGGAGTTGGAATATTACTTTCCCAATCTTTCGCATACACTGCTCTACCACAGGTTTCATCACTTACATTTACATCATTTGAAGTACATTCCATAAGGGTTTACTCTCCTTTCTCTCTGCATGTTGCTGCTATCTATTGCCCACCTGGGCATCCCAAACAATTTCTGGAAGATTTTTCTGCCTAGCTCCCTCACTTCCTATCCTCTGACATCTCCACCATCATCATGGGTGATTTCAATATTGCTATTGATTGTCCAAAATCTGCTGCTCACGCCTCCAAACTACTCTCTCTAACCTCTTCTCTCGGCCTCTCCCAATGGACTGACTCCTCTACTCATCAGGAGGGCCACTGCCTTAATCTAGTATTCACCAGACTATGCTCCATTTCTGAACTCACTAACACTCCTTTCCCCCTCTCAGATCACAACCTTATCATCTGCATGTTCTTCTCCGTTAATTCAAACTCTGTGTTGCTGAAGTCCTCCAATCCTCCTCAAAACCGCAGAAATATTAACACAATTAATCTTCAAGAACTTTCCACCTCACTCCAACAACTGCTTTCACCTATTTCTGCATTCATCTTTCCTGAGATGGCTGTATCACACCTGAACGAGACTCTAGAACTAGCCCTTGGTGAAGTGGCTCCAGCTACCCATCACACTCCACGTAGGCCTAGATGTCAACCATGGCACTCTAAATTAACAAGACAACTAGAAAAACTCACACGTAAACTTGAACGTCAGTGGCGTAAATCTCGTATTTCAAGTGACTTCCTCACATATAAGACTGTCTACCACTCTTATAGAAAAATGCCCTGGACACTGCCAAACAAACATATTTCCAAATTCTTATCTCTGCTCAAGCCTCTAATCCCAAAAGACTATTTAATACATTTAAATCACTTCTGAATCCTCCCTCATCTACCGCACCAGCCACTATCAAGGCACAAGATCTTGCTTCCTACTTCAAGGAGAAGATTGATAAGATCTGGGATGAAATGGTATGCTCTTCGGCAGCCAGTGACCTGCTCAGTTCTTTACCTGAACCCTCTGGTACTCTCTCTTCATTTGATCCCACAAATGAAGATGAAGTACCATCACTTTCTCATCATGCTTCTCTACTACCTGTCCTCTTGATCCTTTACCCTCACAAATAAGTAAAGCTCTGTCTCCGATGCTCATCCCTACCCTAACTAACGTCTGTAATCTCTCTCTCTACTGGTATTTTTCCTTCACTCTTCAAGCATGCAGTGATTACTCTCATTATGAAAAAACAAAGTTCTGACCCTAACTCTCTCTCAAACTACCACCCTATCTCTCAGCTCCCTTGTCTCTCTAAGCTACTTGAGAGGCTTACCTACACTCGACTCACACACTTTCTTACCTCACACAATTTATTGGACCCACTTCAGTCAGGCTTCCGTTCCCAATGCTCCACAGAGACTGCACTGATTAAAGTGGTTAATGATTTGGTCACTACAAAGTCTAAAGGCCATTACTCACTATTTATTCTTCTAAATCTATCTGCTGCCTTTGACACTGTTGACCACTCTCTTCTCATACAAACACTACAATCCCTAGGTCTTAAAGACACAGCCCTTTCTTGGTTCCTATCCTACTGATCTAATCGCTCCTTCAGTGTTCGCTTCTCTGAATCTACCTCCTCTTTGCTACCTCTTTCAGCTGGAGTACCGCAAGGCTCAGTCTTGGGTCCTCTGCTTTTCTCTATACCTCATCTCCTGGTAAACTAATAAGCTCTTTTGGATTTCAGTATCATCTGTACGCAGATGATACTCAAATCTACCTATCCTCCCCTGATTTGTCCCTATCTGTACTGGACTGTGTCACTGAATGCCTTTCTACTATTTCATCTTGGATGACATCTCACCACCTCAAACTTAATATTTCAAAAACAGAGTTAATCACATTTCCACCGGCCAAGAGTAGGTACAACCTGTTATCTCTATCACTGTTGAAAACTTGTCAATCTACCCTACCCCACAAGCTCACTGCCTAGGTGACATCCTTGACTCTGATCTTTCCATTGTTCCCCACATTCAATGTGTCTCAAAATCATGTTACATGCATCTAAAAAACCTTACCAAAATATGACCATACCTTGCACAAGACACTGCTAAAACTCTAAACCATGCTCTCATTATCTCCCGCATTGATTATTGCAATAGTCTCCTTACTGGTCTTCCCAAAATGAGACTCTCACCACTACAATCCATTCTGCAAGGCTAATCTTCCTCACTAGAGGTTCATCGTCTGCAGATCCACTCTTTCAGTCCCTCCATTGGTTACCTGTATTCTACCGTATTCAATATAAAATACTTTTACTCACACACAAGGCCATTAACCAAACTACACCAATGTTCATCACTTCGCTTATCTCAAAATATCTCCCAGCCTGACCTCTTCGCTCTTCACAAGATCTGCGTCTCTAATCCACACTCATTACTCGCTCCCATTCACAATTGCAGGACTTTCATCAGGATGCACCCACTCTGTGGAATGCCCTACCACGTACAATAAGACTCTCCTCTAGTCTCCAAACCTTCAAGTGTTCCCTGAAAACTCACCTCTTCAGGCAAGTGTATCAAATTCCAGAACCGCCCACATAACTTTCATAAACCTCCCTATCAAATTGCATCCACGCTGCACAGTCCACACATATCCTCACATGTATTCTTATCCTTCCTCTCGACCCCGGTTCATCATTGCTGTTTGACCATATCATACAGCCCACCAAGAACCTTTGCAATCTGGTGGACAACTATGCAATAGATAGCACCTATCCTTGTGTAGCCATGCCTATTTCCCTATAGATTGTAAGCTTGCGAGCAGGGCCTTCCTACCTCTATGACTGTTTGTTATTACCCAGTTTTGTTATATCATTGCTATTTTCAGTTGTAAAGCACAACGGAATTTGCTGTGCTATACTGCTAGAAACTGTTAATAAATAAATAAAATAATAAGGGCAGCAGTAAATGAGAATCACCCTACATTGGAAAGAGACTTGTCTCCTCCACCTCCTCTTGTTCCCCCTGTGACATCAAGGAGGTCAAAATTGCGGAGGGGACGGTGGATGTGTGGCTGGCTTGGGAAGAGTAGCTGGGTTGAGGAGAAGATTGGATAGTGGGGGAAGGGTGGGTGGATGGGGGTGGAGGTTGACGATAATGGGAAGGGTGGCTGGTTTGAGGATGAGAGGTTTGAGGAGGATGGAAAGTGGAGGAAGGGTAGGTGGATGGGATCTGCGGTTGCGGATAACCAGAATGATAGCTGGGATGTGGAGGAGGATGTGTACTGGAGGAAGGGTAGGTGGGTGCTGAACTGAAGGTAAAAGGGAAAAGAGGAGCAGGTGCTTGAGATTCTGGCTCATGAATGTTCCACTCTGGTGTCAGTTGTCTTGTGAGTGTTTTGTACAAAACCTGTGACACCAGGCGCTGGCACTCTACTTGCTGCTGCTCGGAAACCTTACGCATGGTTTTGCTAACATATGAAGCAAAGTCATCAAATTCATCAGGTTTCTGGGGCAGCTGTGAACAGTCCTTCAATAGCAGCGGGTCTTCAACAAATTTGGTTTTCCATGGCTACCCCCTGGCACCCTATCACTGTGGAGATTTTGGTTCCTCTGGTGATGTGTTGTTGAGGTCAGGGGTACAGCTGAGGTCTTCAGATGTCTGTAGGTCTTGTGTCTGTAGTAAATATTCAAACATTTTTTTTTACTTTTACAGTTCCCTACGAGCATGGAAGAATGGCAAGCTATTGCAGAGGACTTTGGCAGGTGCTGGAATTACCCAAACTGTGGTGGTGCAATAGACGGGAAACATGTGCGCATCACCAAACCCAGCAACAGCTGGGTCGGACTACTCCAATTATAAAAGCTAGGTTAGCATTGTTCTCCTGGCGGTGGTCAATGCAAACTATGAATTTATTTTCCTGGATGTTGGGATAAATAGTCATTGCTCTGATGGTGGATCCTTGAAAAATATGCGCTTCTATGAAAGGCCCACCACCAACTCCATTCATCTGCCACCTGTTGAGCAAACAAAGAATGGGCTGGGATTTGTGTTCATGGCAGATGAGGCCTTCTCACTGCACGAACACATAATGAAGCCCTACCCGCAAAGATCCTGAACCATGATAGGCGCATTTTTAACTACCGCCTTTCTAGGACCCGTCGGGTTGTTGAGAATGCATTTGGCATTCACAGCAACCGGTTCAGGATCTTTCACCGACTCATCAACATGAGGCTGGACAAAAGTGACTGTGTAGTAACAGCATACTGTATACTGCACTACATGCTCCGATGCAAGGCCATGAGGCAAATGCCTTTGCTCCCAGCAGGACCGGAAGACCCCAACCAGCCATTGGTGAAAGTGTCGATTTCCTCGGTGGGACCACCTGCAGTAACCTTACGTGGCACTGCAAGGGCAAAAGAGGTCCATTAAAATTGTAATGCCTTTTTCAATGGGGAAGGAGCTGTGGCATGGCAGGAGGAATATATTAGCTAAGAACGATTTAAAAGCAACTTACCCCTTCAGCCTCCTCCACATCCAGACTTCCCTCCTCAGACTCTGCCATCACCACCAGGGATTCCTTAGCTGACCGTTTCTCCAGGAGGAAGTTTAGTTCTTTGTAATACCACAGCTGCGGCGCATAGACCTTGTCTGCACCGGCCCCTGACCTCTTCGACTCTTCCACCTTGCGGTTCTGTTTTACGAACACTGTCCGTATAGTCGCAATTTTCTTCCGGACCCAGGCCACCGAGGCCCCGAAGAAGGTGGGCTTGGAGTACTCCACCAGGTGGTTATATGCAGCCTTCCTCTTCTGTTTTTTGTTGCAGTCTGGTAAGGACGTCAGCCAGAGACAATGGGGCAGCATTTTGGACAGTGGGCCAGTATAATGATGGGTAGAGCAGCAGAATGGTGGTCAGTGGTGGTAAAACAGCATAATAATCATTGGTGGCTAGTGGTGTAGCCTGCCTACCTTGTCTGGTGTTTGGGAGCTCAGTTACAGTATGTGCACAGAGGGTGGAAGAGGAGTGGCCAGGAAGTTGGCTCCTATCTTCACAGATCGCACATTGCAGTGTGATAAATCGAAAGTGGTAAAAAGCAGCATGTGATCGTACTGCGAATCGATAAATATTAAGTGCAGCACATAATATCTTGAGATGCGACATTCGACCGGCGTGCCTGCGCATCGCATCGCATGGTACCTAAAATGTGCATACAATACTTCGATATATCTCACAGATGCGGTCAAAATCAAAGGATTGTACCTGATATCTCACAAGTGTATGGGCTACATAAGTGATTGTCAATAGAAGCTGTTCCTGCTAACATGTTTGGTACCCACTATTCTGTTACTGTTGGCTCATGATTGACTGTTTATGCAAGCTCCACCCAGCAGTGCCTGTAAAGCTTATACAACTGCGCAGTGCCGTAACTAGACATTTTAGCGCTGTGTGCAAAAAAACAGCATTGGCGCCCCCCCTTTCGTCATATTCACAACACAGGGCTTTATACGGGCATGGCTTTTTGGGGAAGGGGCTTGACCACAAAATAATACCAATTCATATTACACTGCACAGTAGTCTCCATAATTCAAATTATGCTGCACAGTAGTCCCCTTTTACACATGGCGCCAGGTAAAACCCCTGTCACATATTACATCAGGTAGAGCCCCTGTCACACATTACGCCAGGTAGAGCTCCATTTTACACATTACTCCAGGTAGAGCTCCTATCACACATTACGCCAGGTAGATCCCCCTTTTACACAGTACAGCAGGCAGAGGCCCCATTTACACGTTATGACAGGCAGAGTCCCCTTGTAAACATTACGCCAGGTACAGTTACGAGAGAGAGAGATAGGGTTGAGAGGTAAGTAGAGAGAGAGTTGTGGTAAGTAGACAAAGAGAGAGGGGTGGGAGGGGGAGAGAGGGACACACACACACTCATATATGAGACATACCATTAGCCTGCAGGTGGGTAGCTCCCTGGGACATCACCAGCTGCCTGGGCTTTATGTGCCATTTAGAAATGATCGGCAACCGCAGCATGTCACCAGACATGCCGAGAGCAGAGCCAGCAGCGGCGAGCGCTAACGCCTGGGTTCTTCCGTGTGTTGCAGCGTGACATGCAGACACAGCTGGCTGTGTTTGATGAAGGGATTCCCAGGTCCTCATATAAGTAGTCTTCCAGCCCCCAGCAATGCAGGCTGCGTCCTCCAGGCTCAGGCGCACTCTCCAGAGTCTGAGGATGGAACGGGGATGGCACCTCTCCACACTGACCCTGGTTGCAGTCTCAATAGTGCTGGGGGGAATGCCACGGGCTGCCCGATCACTGTGACCAGAAGTGATCAGGACACGCTGGGGGAGGAGCCGCAGGTGCAGAGAGACCAGCAAGTGCCGCAGCCAAATGATTAAATAAATAAAAAAAATGACAAGGGGGGCACACAACCTGCATCGCTACCTGGCTATTCTTCTGTGTAGCGCTTTACAAGTAGCCAGGTGCCAGTGGTACATGGATACACAGGGCGCCCACAGTGGACATGCGCTATGTGCCAGGCTGGCACACACCTAGCTATGGCCTTGAATGATAATATAAACACACTGCATTTTTTGGTACTGTGAATGTGTGAATTTTATGAGTCCTACAAATGCTTACTTGCTTCCTGGACTGGGTACTGTGGGGTTGAATGCCTGCAGTTTACCAGCAGAACAGTGAAGAATGAGAATACAGGATATTAGAAAAATCTGGGTAAAGCACTTACAGCTCATTTCAGAGCTCCTCTCTCATCTCCAGGCTCCCTATGGTGTGTGTGGGGGGCGACGGTACGCTGCTTCCACTCAATCATCAGCGCACATCTTTCCTCTCCACAGCAGCGGCGCCCGCTCCCAATACTCACTTCTACAGCCACCGGGAGAGCAGCGCGCACAGAGGGGGTGGACAGTGTTAGGGGGCGGCGGGGAACCTGCCCAGCGCTGGCATAGCAAGACGGAGCTCTGGAAAGTAAAAACACAAACACCATCCCCCCCCCCCCCCCCCCCTGACACATTTTGTAGCGGTGCTGTGGATCTTTCACTATGCAGCGCTGGCCATCCCACATGCGCGCGGCTCGCCCGGAGTTTGTAGAAGGGAGTATTGGAGCCGGTGCCGCTGCTGTGGAGAGGAGGTGAGGGAACACAGGGGAACCTGCCCAGCGCTGCCTGTCATGTCTGCAGCGCTGGCACAGCAAGAGGAGCACTGAAAAGTTAAGACATAAACATAAGACTCACTGACTCTGCCTCCCCAGCGCTGCAGCTCTCCTCACATATGAGCTGGTCATCAGGGGTGGATACAGACGGTGCGCCCACAGGACAAATGCGCTGTGTGCAACGCACCGTCTGCCCATAGGTAGTTACGGCCCTGCAACTGTGTGCTATATTATTACAAAGGCTGGTTCATTATTGACTGTTTATGCATGCTCTGCCCAGCAGTGCCTGTAAAGCTTATACAACTGTGTGCTATATTATTACAAAGTCGGGTTTACTATTGACTGTTTATGCAAGCTCCACCCAGCAGTGCCTGTTAAAGCTTATACCTCTGTGTGCTATACCATTACAAAGACTGGTTCATTATTGACTGTTTATGCAAGCTCCGCCCAGCAGTGCCTGTAAAGCTTATACAACTGTGTGCTATATTATTACAAAGACTGGTTCATTATTGACTGTTTATGCAAGCTCCACCCAGCAGTGCCTGTTAAAGCATATACCTCTATGTGCTATACCATTACAAAGGCTGGTTCATTATTGACTGTTTATGCAAGCTCCACCCAGTAGTGCCTGTTAAAGCTTATATATCGGTGTGCTTTACCACTACAAAGGCTGCTTAAACGAGACTGTGTTACGTAAAGACAACGTCAGCTTGCTTACCTGTTCCCGCATCTCACCTGCCTAATTGTCATTGCTGGTTATACGAGACTGTGCTACATAAAGACAATGCCAGCTTGCTTACCTGTTCCCGCATCTTACCTGCCTAATTGTAATTGCTGCTTATATGAGACTGTGTTATGTAAGACAACGCCAGCTTGCTCACCTGTTCCCGCATCTCACCTACCTAATTGCCATTGCTGGTTATACAAGACTGTGTTACGTAAAGGCAACGTCAGCTTGCTTACCTGTTCCCGCATCTCACCTGCCTATTTGTAATTGCTGGTTAAACGAGACTGTGTTACGTAAAGACAATGCCAGCTTGCTTACCTGATCCCGCATCTCTCCTCCTAATTGTTATTGCTGGTTTTACAAGACTGTGTAACGCAAAGACAACGCTAGCTTGCTTACCTGTACCGGCTTCTCACCTGCCTAATTGTAATTGCTGGTTATACAAGACTGTGTTACATAAAGAGAACGCCAGCTTGCTTACCTGTTTCTGCTTACCTGCCTCCTGTCTAATGCTATTTATCTAATTGCAGTTGTTCGATTGAAGAACTGTTATGTACGACTCTACTGTATGGTTGCCCTTTTAACTGTTCAAGCATATAATAATAAAATGGAGTTGGATCCTGTACCGTGTGTGGTCATTATGTCTGAGGGGTAAAGCAGGTCTGCCTCTCTGATCTAAACCGAACCAGGTTTATTTTATACCCACTCTCAGTTTTAAGTTCCGACACCAGATTTGCGGGCATTACACTTGTATCGACTTTTCAACCTGTCAACATTTTAAATGTCGGTATTTTGACCTTGTCGGAATTTTGCCCTTGGCTATATTTTGACCATCGGTCAAATGTTGTTGGTATTTTAAAATATTTTAAAATAGTCTGTGTAGTGTACATGTCATTTTTTTACATTTTGCAAAGGAAAATGCATCTGATACACAAATAAATGTATTAATATGCGCAAGCGTGTGTATGCAAGTGTGTATTTGCAAGTGTGTAACTATATCAGCATACCTAATTATGTTACAGAGTTTGGCTGGAATACAGTGTAGCATAACATTTTGTATGCAGATACAGTTGCTATTACACAAAGAATATAGCCACACCGCATATCATTTAAATCAAGACTGGGGTTTATTTAGGATGTGTATTGCTTTAATTGTGGGACTTTTGGGGTCCAATGGGTGACTTTCTCTGACACTGCGGCCCTCCTATACTAAAAGACTCATTCCTGTTGGTCCGAAAATATGGGACATTTTCTATTCTAAATACCGCAACAACTCGGATCTGATACGCAGATGTCGGGAAATAGACGCACACCATTATATTGGCTGAGTTCCAGGAAATAGATGCACATTTGTAATGTCCAATGTGGTGCCATAATTTCCTGGGCAGCATTGTTGGCTCCCAATACATCCCAGCTGTAATCTCCACATTCTGTGCTTTAGGAAGACATGCTCCCAAAATACATTGTATGTAATAAAGAGAGATTTATAGTGTAGTGTAAAATCATTTTAAGCGGTGTAATATTGTGCAAACAAAACACAAGGTGACATATAAAGTGCATGCAAAATGGACTCCTACCAATCAGAGCCTCAATACAAGCATTGGTTATAAATGTTTCAGCCCAGATACACCAACCACCAGGAATCTCAACTCTCCTGTCATGTTTTAGTAGTCAACTACAACAGTTCCTCTACCAACATGTTTTGACCACTGCATGGTCATTTTCCAAGGTGAGGACCATGTAACTGTGTGTTCCTGAGTAGTGTCTAAGGATGCCCATGACTGCTATATGGGAGTCTGACATTTCCAACACTGTACTCATAGAGAAGTTTCCTTCCATCATCTGCATCCCCTGCAATTATGGGGATAAGCAGTACAAATAAAGATGATGACATAGAAATTGAGGCTGCGACTGTGGTTGTGCAAAAGGATGAGAGGGGATATTTGTATATCTAACATTAATAAAGATGTTGATGATGATGATGATGATGATGATGATCAAAGTAAGTCAGCCACCAGTGGCAGCAGTTCTTGCCTATGATAAAAAGAAGACCATTGTCATGCCTGGGCATAAGACTAAAAAAGCCATCTCTTGTGTGTGGAGTTATTTTTAGCCAAATACCAACAACATTTGTGAAGGCATCTGTACAATTTGTAAAGCCAAAGTTAGTAGAAGTAGGGATGTTAACCATCTAGGCACCTCCTCCCTGTTACATTATTTGCAGTCCAGTATCAGCTACCAGCAGTTTGAACCAGCACATGCAATATCCACCACTAATGCCCTCATCATCAACCTCCTCATTAATGATCTGGGATGGTCCTTCCAAAAAATTTTTTGTGGGGGCCCAGACGAATCAAGCACTTCAACCACAAAAGTCACTGTGGTTGGTTTGTTAAACTGTCATTGCCTTTTTAATATCCAACATATGGGTGGGTGGGAGGGCTCATGGACAATTCCATCTTGCACCACTTTTCTTTTCATAATGGATTAACTTTTTTGGGGTATTGGGGACAGTCTTTTTTGCATACACCAACATAGTTATTTGTTTTTGCTCTGATACATTACTAATTTCCCCGCCACTTTACGAAGAAAACACCAAACAGAGTCAAAAAACCCATGTCGACCTTTTGACCCAGTCGACCTAGTACATGTCGACCCAATGACCTATTGTCCCTGTCAACCTTCCATGGTCGACCTAATGACTGTCGATTTAAATTGTGTCTATCTAAAGACCCATACCCATACAAAGCATGAATGTGCTGTATATATGTCTAAGCAGTAGAAATGGTGACTGATTGATTACTCAATGAGATGCTTTAAAAGGCTGATTTCTGACTGGTCAATTTGGAAATGACTGGGACTGGAGGGCTATTTGTGATTATCAGTGAAAGTAGCAAATGTACCTAGGATTTTCTAATGTTGCCTGTGCAGGAATCCAGTGGCTGAGATGAGCACATCCTGTAATCTGGAACACACACGGACTTATGGACAACAACAGAGCCGGCCCTAACCAATATGATGCCCTAGGCAAGATTTTGGCTGGTGCCCCCAGCACCACCACTGGTTCCGCCTCTGACCTTGCACCTCTTTCCCAGCACCATCACCCCTCCCCATAGCAGTCCTTATTTTGGTGTTTGTACCCCCTATATTTTAAATAGGAACAGTTTGCACATTTGGCACACAGCCCAAAAAGGGGTGTGTTCTTGCTGTGGAGGGGCATGGCTTCACAGTAGTAACCCCAATTCCAATTACGCCACACAGTACTGCAACTTTATTCACATTTGATCATGTGATAGTGTCCATAATTCATATTACTTCCCACAGTAGTGTCACTTTACCTTATAAACATTACTCCTCACAGTAGTATCACTTTACCTTATAAACGTTACTCCTCACAGTAGAGCCTTTTATTCACATTAGATCACACTGAATTGCTCCTTATTCACATTACAGCACACCCTATTGCTCTTTATTCACATTAGACGACACAGTAGTGCCCTTTCTATATGCAACGACACATAGTAGAGCACCTTATACACATAATGCCACAGAGTAATGCCCCTTACACATATGAGACACATTATTAATGTCCTTATAAACATAATGCACCTTACGCATTATGACAACCTTTATTAATGTCCTTTTACACATAATGTCCCTTACACATATGCTGCACATTATTAATGCCCTTATACACATAATGACACACATACAGTAGTACCCTGTTACACATATGCCGCACATTATTAATGCCCTTATACACATAATGACACACATAGTGCCCCTTACACATATGTTGCACATTATTAATGCATTTTTACATGACACACATAATGCTCCTTACACATATTCCAAACACTACTGCACAACCAACCCACTCACATGCACACAGGACTCACACTGCCACTAACACTGTGACCTATGCCTCTGCTTGGATACAGATGTGTCCTCAGAAATCCTGCCTCAATGCTAATGTTGGGCACCTTTTTTTTATGAAAATGCATCTTATTTGCATTGCTGTATGGCTAGGATGCACAAGCAGCTTCTGATTAAAATGATATGTAGCATGCCTATATACTGTGTGAGACTGTGGCTGTATCTGCATATGAAATGTTACACACAGAATATAGGCATGCCGCATATCATTTTAATCAGCAGAAGCTGCTGATGCCCCTAGGCATATCAAATGCCCTAGGCAATTGCCTAGTTTGCCTATGCCTATGGCCGGCTCTGGACAACAACCACAGTATTCATCTGCGTTGCACCAATTAGTGGGGATAGGAAAATAGAAGTAGTTGATTGTATCCCGAGTTGCAATTATGTTAATAATTTTTTCTAGTAAAAGTACACATGAGGCGATATACAAGGACAGCACTGAATATTCATATATTGAATATTGTTAAAAGTAGTCAATAATATTTCAAAAGCTTTTCTGCTTTCCATCTCTGTAATGCAATGTCCCTTGTACAGTGCTCTTTCCTGATTACACCTAAAAGAGGACTGATCAGTTTACCCAGAACTCTTGTTTGTTTAGATTAGAATATGGTGGAGGAGGTGTCACCAGCTATCTCAGTCCCTCATCCTCAGTCAGATCCCTCTTCACACCAGACATTTCCTCCCATTAGAAGTAGCAGAAATAGATTTTCACAGGCAAACTCCAAAAACTTCTAGTTTTCGGAGTTTGCTGAAAATTAGGCAGCCCTATCAGGCCCATAATAACAAATGAGTCAATTACTAAAAACATGCAGACACTAGCATTTATTTTCCACATGTGTAACGAGCATGTGGATGTAAGCTGTATGTGGTTGGGTGGGAGTTACATCATTTCCATCCACTTTACCATACAGGAAGTGGTGGTTATAAGGGAAGTATTTGTTATACAGGAAGTAGGGCTGCCATCAGAAATTGTGGGACTAGGGACTGACAAAATTGGCAGGACCCAACCCCCATCCCTATAGATCGCCAGACATGCTCAGTCACAGGGGGATATGTATCATAACTGGGAGAGAGATAAAGTGGAGAGAGATAAACTACCAACCAATCAGCTCCTGTCATTTTTTTAAATGCAATCTGTAACACAAGAGTTAGGAGCTGATTGGCTGGTACTTTAGCTCTCTCCAAGCTTTGATGCCTATCCCCCATTGTCACACACAATCAGAATGAAAGCTATCTGCTATCTCTATTCCTCTTTCTGCAGTATGCACAGCTAAGATAGCTGTAATTTTGCCCCTGCCTAGAACACATAGCTCCCCACCACTCTCTTCCTTTCTGCACCTGGCTCCTCTCTCTTCCTCCCCTTCCTGCACCTGTTTGTCCCCGTAATAAGCACAGCTATCTTCTTCTTTGCCCCTTTATTATGTACCCAGCTTTCTCTCACTGTGCGTCTGTCTATATAAGTAATACAGGCAGGCAGATGCTCTATCCAACTCTCTTCTCTTTACCTCTCTATTCACACCCTCTCCAGCCCTAGCCAGGCAGTCCTCACTCCTCACATCTGCCTGTAAGCCTGCATGACTTATTATTACCTCCTCTGATCTCCTCCTTATTCTCCTGTGTTCTGGGCTGGCTGCATTGTGCTGCTCCACATGAGCTGCGGCTCCTTTGTCTTTGAGTGGCGCAGCATAATGTCACTCGCACTGGTTCAACAACCAAATACTGATGGAAGTCGCTGGCGGTGTGCCAATAGGAGTAGGCCCTGCTTTCACTTTTTATGCAGGGGGTTAGGGGTAGTAGCAGGCAGTAGCTGTAAGAGCAGGTGGGCCCCACCATTTCTGCCAAAAGTCCAGGCCTGGGATTCTAGTCCCGACAGTCCCCCCTGATGGCGGCCCTGACAGAAAGTGCTTCTGCTGCGATTTGTTCACCATAATTGCAGTGAGCAAAGACACACTTCTGCAGCTCTCCAGAGTCCTGTAGTGATTTCCACACAGAGCACTTTACATGGTGTCAGAAATCTGTCTGTGACAGCACAAGGTCTCCGACACATAGACCCATTGGTTTTCAACAAAGCCAAGCTGAAGGAATGGAGCATATACTGCTCTGCAGGACTCTCAGACAAGTCAAAGAGGTATAGGCAGTTACCTTGCTCAACCTAGCTGGGACTGAGGCTATTGATAAGGCAGACAAATATGTCTATTCAGACGGGAAAGATCTGGAGGATCCAGAAACACTAATAAAAAAGTTTGATGAGATATGCTTTCCAGAGAAAAATGTTACAATGGACAGACATGCTTTTAACACTGCTGTGCAGAGCCTCTCTGAGAGTATCCAGTCATATGCTGCCAGATTGAGACTACTAGCAAATAAATATTATAATAGTACTGTACAGTAGCAAGTGAATTTATCAGGGACAGAATTGTGTGTGGAACTCCTAATGATGTAACTTGTGAATAATTTATTACATGCAAAGGTATTAACACTGGACACTGCTGTACACATATAAATGCTGTATGAGCAGTCCAATAAAAGTGCAATGGCGTTTAAAAGAGATTCTGATGTACATTATGTGACCTTGTGCAACACGTGCAGCAATATATACTCCATGTGAATTGCGGTGGTAACTATTCAGATTAATGCCTCAAATGTCCTGCTTTCAATAAATGCTGCAACGCTTGTGACAAAAAAAAATATTTAGCACTCTGGTGCAGGTCCAAGCCTAAAACTGATGACAGAAACCTTACACTGCATTTTCCCAGAGCCAGCCCTTGTCAATTTGGTGCCCTAGGCAAGATTCTGGCTGGTGCCCCATAGCAGATAATCCCACCACCAAGTTTAGGGGTCTATGTACTATATAAATAAATTGTTTACAAATCTGAGAAAAAAAGAATGTTACTATGGACAAGATGTATCAAACCTTGCAGAGAGATAAAGTGCAGAGAGATAAAGGACTAGCCAATCAGCTCCTAACTGTCCGTGATAGAGACTGTGAGGTCTGTGCAGGGCTGTCTTTATAACAGAGTAAGCCCCTGGGCAAAGCAATTCACAGCAGCTTTGTTGTCCTGGGTGGGAGAGGGTGCTAGCAGTGGTGGGAGGGGAAGATATGTGCGGGGAAGGGGAAGGGTGCTATCTGCAGTGGCTCTCTCACTGCCTACCCTCTCATTTGGCCATCCTGCTTGGGTCTTCCCAGGTCATGTGGGTCCTTCAGCTCCAGCTGCATCCTGACCCTTGTGGTCCTTGCAGGGTGTTTCACTGTAGGGAAGCCCGGAGTCCAGTAAGGTGGGTTGTCTTCAGCAGTGATTGCATCCTTTGGAAGTCAGTTCCAGTAGGCATCCTCAAGGGGGGAATATTGGTGGTGGCTGTCCAGCGAAGAGGGAGAGGGGGTTAGAATGATAATGTACACAATGCACACGATTTCGACACATCGGATCGATATATTGTTAGTAAAAGTGCAAATCGTGTACCTTTTACTAATGATAACGATCCGATGCGCTGTCCCGTGGGTTGTTTGTCATAACTTCAGATCTTATCTACTGCAGGAAAGATCTGGACAGTTCGTTAACTACAACATACTCTTGGATGTGGCTACTGACGATATCTCAAGTAGATTGCACAGTGTGTATGCACTAAAAAGTTTGTCAAGGACTGCCAGGGACATCAATGGAAATCGTTAACGACATTGCATCTTTTGTGAGTCATTCTAATGTATGGGGGCGTTTAGAATCCTTGGGCCAGGCAATTGCCTATTGAGGCAGACAGCTCTGGGTCTATGGACTGAGGGGTCGATTTATCACCATCCGCATCTCAGGATGCGGCTAACATGTAAATAGACCAAACTCACAATGCGATTATTGTATACTGTACATCGCAATAGATTGTAAGCTTGAGAGCAGGGCTTTCCTACCTTTATTACTGTTATTACACAGTTTTGTTTTATACTTGTTGTTTCCAGTTGTAAAGTGCAACAGAATGTGCTGTACTATATAAAAAACTGTAAATAAATAATAATAAATCAATATTCACATGCAGGAACAGAGTCCTGCGGTGGCCGGCACTGCAGAAATAAATCACTGGGAAAAGCGGACATTTTCCCAGTGATTTTTTTCTGCAGTGCCGGCCACCGCAGGACTCTGTCCATGCATGCGAATATTGACTTATTATTATTTATTACGGCCATTTTCCCAGTGATTTGGTATGCACAATAGAGATATCCCCGGGAACAAGGCAAGGGTGCCATGTTGCCGGATACATGCGCAGTAGACGCATAAATTCAGAATCTACTTGCCGCCAGAGAGGAGGGGGCACGCACGGAGCCTACACACGGGCCGTCTCCTCTCTTAAAATAGTCCTGGCTTTGCATTAACATACAGCCAGTTTTAGATTTAGGGTGAGATGTACTAAGCAGTGATAAAAGAGGAGAAGTGAGCCAGTGGAGAAGTTGCCCATGGCAACCAATCAGCTGCTCTGTATACTTTTATAATATGCAAATTAGAAATGTTACATCAATGCTGATTGGTTGCCATGGGCATCTTCTCCACTTTTATCACTGCTTAGTACATCTCCCCCTTAGTTCTTTCAGAGTAGCTTTTTCTATTAAATAATTTTTCAGTTTCCCTTACCAGAAATATTTTTAAGCAAACAATTCAACAGATACTAAAAATCTGTTGATCACGCTCAAGTGAAAGTGTGTTTAGAGCTCCGGCATGTAATCTTGTGTGAGATTAATGTACCAGAAGACCTGCAATCACAGAAGGCGAATAAATTGAGGTAAGATATCAGTAGGTGATAAAATGAACATGCAGGATTTAGGAGGATGCATCATTGGAGGCAGTATAATTTTCTGGGGAAAAATTTATATGCTTAGACAAATTAGATTAGGTGGGGAGAGGACATTAGTTACAGCAGCTGGAGAGTACAGGTTACCAGACATGCATTTGTACACTATATGAATGTTATTGGGTTGTGAAATGAAATAATTTGAACAGGCCTTCAGTTTAATGAAATATTTAGGGACTAATGCTGAGTTGAACGCATACCAGTTGGCATGGTCACGTCCCCCTCAGCAACACTCAGCAACTAACCTGGCCCAGGCCCCGATCAGTCCCTTCCACAAGTCAGGGTCAAGTGTACCCCCCTAGCTACGCCACTACCCACAGGCAGAGTCTTACTTATTTTGATTGCATCTATAATCACAACTGAAGATGCATAAAGGGGCTGTATGATCCATGTGGAGTCATACTGTAGGGTTAAATTGAATTGGAGACACCCTCTTTCTCTCCCTCTCTCTCTCTTGTTCCCCCTCTCTCTCTCCCTCTTTGTCTCTCCATCAATTCTCTCCCTGACACTCTCTCTCCTGCTTCCTTTTCTCTCCATGTCTCTCCCTCCCTTCCTGACACCCTCTCTCTCTGCTGCTTGCTCCCCCCTCTCTCTGTCCTTTGTCTTCCTGACTCTCTCCCTCTCTATCTCTTGCTCCCTTCTCTCTCTCCTTCCCTGACAACCTCTCTCTCTCCCTCTCTCTCTCTCTTGTTCCCCCTCTCGCTCTATCTCTCCCCCCTTGACACCCTCTTTCTCCCACTCACTCCCCCTCCCTTTCTCCCTGACACCCTCTCTCTCCCTCTCATCTCTCCCTTTGTCTCTCTTTCTCTCCCTGACATGCCCTTTCTCTCTCGCTTCCTGCCTCTCCCTCTCTTTTCCCTCTCTTTTTCCCTGACAAGCTCTCTTGCTTCCCTCTCGCTCTCCCTGTCTGTCTCTCCCTGACACTCTCTCTCTCTTTGTCTCTCTCTTTCTCTCCCTCCCTGACACCCTTTTTCTCTCTCTCTTTTTCTCTGACATCCACTCTCTCTCTATCTCCCCCCCTGTCTCTTTCTCCCTTCCTGACATCCTCTTTCTCTCTCTCTCTCTCTCTTGTTCCTCTCTCTATCTCTCCAACTCTCTCCCTGACATCCTCTCTTTCTGCTCTCCCTCTCCCTCAAACCCCCACTCTCTCTCTCTCCCTGACTGTCTGTCCATCTCTCTATCTCCCCCTCCCTGGCACCCTCTCTCTCTTGTTCCTCTCTCTCTCTCCAAGACACCTTCTTTATCTCTCACCCTCTCCTCCCTTTCCCTGACACCCATTCTTTCTCTAATACCTTCTCTATCCCTGACACCCCGCCGCTCTCTCTCGATTTCTTGCTCCGATACCCTCTCTCACTGACACCTCCCCCTCTCTTTCTCGTTCTCCCCTCTAACCCCTCTCTGTCTCCCTCTTTGGGGTCTATTTACTAAGCCTTGGATGGAGATAAAGTCGCTGGAGATAAAGTAACAGCCAATTGTCTCCTAACTGCAATGCCACAGGCTGTGTTTGAAAAATGACAATTAGGTGCTGATTGGCTGGTACTTTATCTCCAGCAACTTTATCTCCATTTAAGGCTTAGTAAATAGACCCCTTAGTCTCTTACTCCCCTCACTCTTTTTCCTAATCCACTAAGGGGCATAGTGGTGACAGCGGCGGGGTGCTTTATGGTAAAGACCAATTCTATTGAGAAAAATAAGGTTATGTCCCTGTGATGTATTAAGGTATGTACTTGAAAGTTAATTATTTTGTGGTTGAAAGGTACGCCAAATGTTTGTGGTCTGTAATGTCCTCAGATGTTACTGCGCCGGAACCTGCGCATGTGCAGTCTGTGACACTTAGGTAGGACTTCCAATAGGAAGTCACTGCCATTCACAGTGAAGCCAGCACAATCACACGGACTGCATCTGGCTTTAGTCCGGTGAGTTGGGAGGTGGCTTTTACCTGGGCGGGGGATGGGGGGGACGGGACGGCTGCAGTCCTGAAGCCCGTAGGTAAAAACCGCCACCGCAGTGTTTAATGAGAGTCATCCTATATAGAATATTTATTACAGAGTGCTGTCATATGTGCCATAGATAATCCACATTAATTGTAATTTCTTCTTTTTAAGAATGAAACATTTTAGACTGTAATAGTTAATGTTTTGTGTTTACTAAGGCCAGACACTAGTAATAAATAAATAAAGGCTTATGTGAATGAACAGAATACTGAGCTTTATCAATGTCTCATAATCTCTGCGTAGTTCCCAGAGGCGTGCAGTAACAGAGCTTTTGAAGCCACAATACAAACCAGAAAATTATCTACAAATTATTAAACCCATGGGGAATAAGTCAGAAAGAACTGTAAACAATAATGTTTACGAGTTTTAATTCAGTACTTAATTTTCTTAATATAGGTTTATCATGGATTACAATTAATTTAATAATGCAAGAATCTGTAAGTGACCTTTACTTACAATGGTTTCCTAACTACATTATATATATTTCTGTTTGTAATCAACAATTATATAGCTCTATCTATCTATCTATCTACATATCTATCTATCTATCTATCTATCTCTCTAGCTATCTATCAGGGGCGTATTAACATAATAACAGAAGAGGAGGCTCCTGTGCAGTCTCCTCCTTCAAGGCACTCTCCTCTGTATCCTGGAGTAGTAGGGGCCACATACTCTTTTGTGCATGTGCAAAACTCTGGTAAAATGGCTGTCGCACCATTTTCATAGTGATTTGTGGGGAGGTGCTACTGCTGACAGGGGACTCCGGAGAGGCCAGTATTGAAAACATGGGTGCAGGGTGTGCGGTGTTGGCCCCCCTGGACTCAGGGGCCCATGTGCACCACACCCATTATAGATAGGCCACTGATCCACCACCTCAGTGAGCCAGTTGCAGTCCGTGACTGCATTAGCTATATACTGTGACTGGCAGTGACTTCCCATTGGAAGGACAGGCAATTCTATTTGGTGGTGTTTTCTCCCTCTGAGACTTCCAGTATGGGCTGCAATTAACACAGAGCATGCTTCCTGTGGGAAGCAACTTCCTGCTTTTCAGCCCTACCTTCTTTGGGTGCAGCCAATGCAGTGCCTAAAAGCCAGTATTTTATGCATGCGCAGTCCTACTGCCGCTTGTGTGCATGTGCCAGTCCTGGTGACTGGCAGATACATTGAGGCTTTCTTCTTCTTTTTTCCTCTTCAGACTGCAGGCAGCATGGTGTCGAAGTAAAAAATATTACATAGAGAGAACATACAGACTCCACACATTATAAGCCGCTATACTTGCAAATACGCGTAGCGAGCACAGCAAATATGGTAACATATGCATTTACACAGACATGCCACAAAGATAGATTCAACACATATTTCATACCGCACATAAATTTGAACATACCGAGCACCAGACATCATAAGGTTTTAAATTATATAATGGAGTAACGTCATGTATGTGTATTATTGGAACGAAGAAAGATGGACATATCGTGCTTGGTTTAAAAGCAACCAGATTAATGAGTAGATTCATTTGATGCCTGTTATTAAGTTGTAGCACATTGCCATGAGTAGTTATGATTGAATGTAGGAATATAAAGCCACAGTTATGAAGAGAACAATGGACATTCCATTGAAAGCATGTGAACAGGAAACTCAGGCCAGCCATTTTGATGTCTTAGAGGCTTGCATATGAACTGACCAATGACTCATCATGAATGAGAAAGTTCCCTCCCCTAGACACAAGAGACCTGTGCACGCCCCCAAGAGACTCAGTGTATTGCTGAACACACACACGCACACACACACACGGCCCTGTTTGTCCCAGATGATGATGGAGATGCTGTCTGTCCAGTGGCTGCATGATTTTACTGAGAGAGAGAGTGATATGGAGCGTGGTGAGCATTTGAACAAAATATGGTAATTGTATTGCTGGCCATGTATGTATTTGAATTAGTTTGTAATAACTGCTTACTGTGTAAATTGTAACCATGTAACTATATATATATACTGTAAATTGTGATATATTGAATACATATCCTTTTAATAACAAATATATACATCAATGAGCTTTGGAACTCAGATAATGTGTGGGTGTATTGTTTTCTCTTATGGAATGCAGTGTTTTGCGATATATAGCGCACATTCATAGCACATGGTAATAAGATGCGCAGGCGTCTACATTATATATTAGAGCTGGCATTTTAAATATTTGTTAGAAAGCAATTTGACTTTTACAGATGGGGGCTCGGAACCGCGATATCACATTCTTAATGATGCACTGTACATTACAAACGCGTCTGTGGTCGACCAGCTAATGGTGGACGGATCGCGACACTGACGAATCACATCCGTGTGTTCTGTTGTGTTACCAGTAAGCCGCTGATATGAAATTCAAGGGACAGTGTGTTTCTCACAATATTTAAGATTCTACAGCGTATTTTTATTGTTGCAAAACAAAGTTCAAAAAAGTCATATTGTGTTTGATTCAGATTGGATTGTTTATCTGTTAAGTAGATTTAAAGTACATTTAAAAGTTGCTGCATAGCCATAATATAGCTGTGTTAGCATGCTGAGAAAATTTGTATACTTTTTAAACTCAGGCCTGAAGTAACTCTTGGTGCCTGTGTAGAGTGTGATTTCTTTGTGACAAAAGAGCTGCATGGTCTGTCCTCCATTTTGGGCTAGCCACATGGCCTGTCCACCATCTTGTTCAAGCCACATGGATGTGGAAGGGGGAGGAGCAGTGGCCATTTTAGGAAGGTCACTTTCTAAATAGCTGATTTTCAGTCTGGTTAGAACAATCAGTTTCCTTTGTCACAAAGTTTCCACATATCTACAAATCCAGCACCATTTATGAGTTAACAAATGAATTTATTTAACCCATGCCATAATCAATTACAAATAGTTTCAATTGGGCCTAGTGAGAGTAAATGGTGAGATAAGTGAATGGTTTTTTTTTCTTGTCTGTGTGTAATTACCTTACATCAAGTGGGGGGTTGCACACAGATAGAAGAAGAAAAAAAGGAGTTTTGTTTTTTTTTCTCTTTCTTTTCTTCCAAGATTTGTGGAGTCTGTTTACTAGGGTAGGATAGCCATTGAAATGCAAATTAACTTGTGTAACTACTTTTATTAGTACAGGCAAGGCAAATATCTTTGATATGCAAATTAGAGGCAGTGAAGAGGTGAGGTGTCTCATAGGAGTGCAGTAAATGGTATATATATATATATAATATTATTATAATTATGTGTATATTTATATCAGTGTATGTTCTGCAAGATAGCTATCCAATCTGAATCATATCATTTAAATTATAGATTATTACAGTCATTATAGATCTGTGTGAAATCGGATACATTTGTTTCCTATATATATATTTGAATTAGTGTGTTAAGGGAGTAATTATAAAAACATGAAACGCAGTTCTGGCCTAGTCGCTTAGGTTTATACGGAAACAACTGTGTGTTGTGTTTGTGAGCGATAGTAGTTTTATTGCTCACATTTATAGAGATTGTGTGGTTTATTGAGTTGCGAACGCACATTTGTACATGTACGGACAAAGTACAGGAGTTTGCACGTGGCGCAAGGTCGCACACGTGACGTAAAGGCACGCACGGTCGCGTTGTTGCCTAAGGTTGCGTAGGATTGCGGGTGCAAAGTAAAACCACACGATAGTTGTTCAATTAAAGGCGGGATAGTATACGTTTAATACAATAGCACATAACTATCTGATTTCAAAAGCAGATTAGTGTGAGACTTTGTTTAGATGGTACTGCCTCTGGGTTAAAACCATCAATCAAAGGGAGTGAATTTTCTGTACAGAAAAGAAAAACAAGGTGTATCTGAGTGAGTGAAAGCAGGAGTGAGTGGAGTTGAACCCCGGAAATTCGGGTCCCGTGGTGACACCAAGTAAGTGGAGGCTTGGTGGCGTGAGACGGCCGACTTACATTAATACAAATAGAGAAATATAGGAGATTTGCAGAGGAGTGTGATATAGAATTGTGCATTTAGAAGTATAGAAATTGTGAATTGAAGTTTAAAGGTTTTGTGTTACGCCCTGGTTGAGGAGCGCAGCTTGTATATTTGACTCCAGTGATCGTAGGGCGGATAGGTAACAAGTACCTATACGCTGTGCGATTGGACCGCATGTTTGTGGGTGCGATATGTGGTGCAACTTGATACCCCTTTGCGAGCTTTTGCGTAAACCGCGGTATTATTAGCGCAGTGTAGAGCATACGCAAGCGTGATTTGTATATTGCATAAAGGGAAGTTTTCGCTGGTTTCTCTCAGGAAAATCTTCAACGGTAGATATTCACTGGAAAAGGTAAGTTACTCCTAAAACTTCCAGTGAATAGAAGCCAGGTAGGGTCTTCACTGGGTATGCGGTGGTCACTATTGGAGTGAGTCGTGGTACGTCAGTGGAGAAGGAGTAGGTGGAAGCGCTCAGAGAACTTTTACCGTCTATTGTGTTGTGCATTGGGGATTATGTTAACAGAGCAAAAAGTCCGCGATGGGATCTAATTGCACAAGCAGTGGGCGTTTGGTAGCTATGGTTCAGGCTGGAGAATTGTGGCCCAGGGGGTCAGCAAGGTTTATTTTGTGTGAGAAATATGGTGCACACGTGGAGGCTTTTTGCAATGAATGGGTACGTATGACTGCTGATGATAGGGCATCATTCCCTGGGGTTGGTGAGTTTGATCCTAAGGTATTGCAGGTAGTATGTCTAACCAAAGTCATATAAGACAAGAACGGAAATATAAGAACTGTTTGAACTTGTAGCAACAATAAACAAGTAGGAAGAAAAAGAGAAAGCAAGTACACCACCATATGTAGATGTGGAAGCAGTTACAGCCAGCATACAAGCTATAGAAAATAATAAAAATATGAATGTAACCTATATATGTACTAATGAATGTCGAAGTTTTATCTAGGAGGAGAAGGCGACCTGACTGGTTTCAGCCATTTCTCATGCACTCAGAGGAGTATCCAACCGGTAAAAGAAGAGCAGTAGCCTGCGGGGGAAGTGGCTGAGACTAGTGGAACTGGTAAGTATGGTGTCATTCGTGTACATATATAGTAAAACCCAAAAATAAAATAAAAATCAAGAAAGTAACGTCAGAAATGGAGACAACCTGTCCGCAAATAAGTATTTGCCATTAGGAAAGCGGACAGAGACAGGGTAACCCCCGGGTATTTCTTTTAGTTACCATATAAGAAGTATTCATTCCTAATAATGCCCCTAGTCAAGATGAGCTCGGAAATGCTTGCTGGACCATGTACAGACCCTTAATACGGGATGAGAAGGATTGAATGAGTACTTCGCATGACCTAGAAGCTTGTTAAAAAATTTTTTTGGCTTTTTGCAGTAATAGAAAATTCTCCATCTGGATAAGATCACTGGTAAACACTAATTCGGCAAATGGGAGGAACGAAAGAAGTGCAACATTACCCTTTGACAAAAACCTACTGAAGTTACGATTGGGCCCCTAAGATGCTAAACCCTTTCCTTTCCTTCTTTTTCCTAACAGAAATGACCCCTGACTAACGTAACAGAAACTTTGTTAAATATGAAATACATATATTGTACTCCCGCTCAGGAAGTACAAGGTATGTTAGATACCCTCAAAGACTAATGTTGCATTACACTGTTCTAGATTCATGTCCATCACAGGTAGAGGAAATTATCTCACAAGATACCGGGTTCTTTATGAACTTAGGGTGGACAGGACACTGGATTGATGGCTGAAGTAGTCCCAGTAGTGACACAGCATGCACAAGCTTTAAGGGGGGGTAGACAAAGTAGGTAATCAATTCCCCGTAGTGCCCAATCCAGTTGTCATTTTAATAAAATCCTCTCCACCTCTACAAACTTATCTGTCACCAACCTCTATTCTGTTTCTCCACAGTTTCATCTTCATCTTTTGCGTTCACACAGGGTGGTACAATACATGGACCCGATTACAGTTCAAACACTACATGCCTAATTGGCCCTTCAGAGTTCTGCCTGAACCAGTATATCTCACCAGCATGATAACACCAGTATTACTGCAGTGTGCCTTGTCATGCACAAAGGGTGGAGGAAGGATGAGAATACTGGTGAAGGGAAATTTTGAATAGACACTGATATGCCCGTTGGTGAACGCAGAACTGATATTTTCTTCTTCTTCCTCTCCTCTAGAGATGTTTTTTTCTTTCTTTTTTTTGAGTTATGCTCATGGTACTCTACATTGCAAACACACAACAGTTAAATTAAGATACAAATTTGTGTTTCCTACAGGAAAAGGAGGTCTGGAAGTCGAAGGGGTATGGTTTGGAGCCCCCAGGACTCTGGAGAGATGGACAAGGTAAGCCAGTGGCCCCCAGGACGTATCTCCCAAGCCTAGCTGAGGCGGCATATGGTCTGACTCAGCTAGGGTAAGGAAGGTATGTGCAAATTGGTAAGAGCTTACTGACATGTACCAGGGTTCTCTTCTCAGGCAAATAGGAAAGCAATGACCTGTCTTACTTGCATGAGGAAGAACATTTGGTAAGGTAGTACTAACAGAGCCATCCCATATACCTCCTGCAGACGGACCTTTTCAGGCAATACAAATCGACTTCGTACAGTTAACACCCTTTAGGAGTTATTGTTATGTATTGGTGTGCACTGATGTTTTTACAAACTAAGTAGAGGCATTTCCTGCCGCTACGGATGCTGCTGTGTTTACCGCAAAGAAAAATTGCGCAGAAATTTGTGTGTAGATAATGGTACACCTAGGAGTAGGAGCAAAGCTTGAAATTGGACTATTGTGATCATAGACACTGCCACTAGTATTATGTAGCATCGGAACCACTCCCAGATCTTCACTTAACGAATCACCCTCTTCGAAATTTGTTTTTGTTTTTGTTTTGTTTTTTGCGTTTTTTGTTTTTGTTTTTGGAAGACAACCTCATATCATGATTGATCCGCACAATGATCAGAAATACACCAATGAGGTGACAGTACAGTACCTTATCGAGATGAGCCAGCATTTGAGAACTTGACAAAAGAACTTGAAACTGTTGATTCCTGGTATGCCAAATACTAACTGTCTTGATTGTGAACCAAGAGACTGTGTGATTGTTCTTACGCTCAGGTTGCCTAATAGACAGGTGGGAAGGACCATACCAAGTTTTGTTGACAGCACTATCCCAGTGAAAGTAGCCGAGAGAAAGACTTGGGTCCACGATTCCCATTGCAGGAAAGTCGGTAGTCCAGAAGGAACTCGTAAATGGAGTGAGATTGCAAAAGTATCACCAGGGAGTCTGTTCCGTGAAGACTGAGAGGCGGCACTGTTGAACACTACCTGAGCGTACTAAAGGATTACAGAAAGACCAGTCATTGTAATTGATTTGATATGAACAAGAGTTGTTTTGTTCTATTTCTCTTTTCTCTCTTTCCCGCTGACAAACATTTTTTTCAGGATATTCTATTTTTGCAAGGTTTTTCATGAGGAGTCGAGTGTGGGACTGGAACTGGTTCTGGAGGAAGGAGTGATTTCCTTATAGGATCCCAGGATTAGCCGATCAGTTTGTTAAAGCCAGAGGAAATCAAAGGTCTAGTAGTTACGGAGTTCGGAGGTAACGTGATAGGCTATTGTCTGAGGAATACTGTATTTTGTAGCTATTGTGACACCATATTTGAAGATGAGTGCATCCACAGATGTCAGTCTAGCAATAAGGCAGCATTTGACAGACATCCCTTGAGTGATTACCACTCACTAGTGGGTAAGGTCTTAAACCAAACGGAATGTTGGATGTGCTCACAGGTACCTCTAAGACGAAAAGATGCAGGATTAATGCCATATTTTTTTTACAGTTAGCTGAGGTACTTGAATTACACGGAAGGGGGACAAAGAGTATAATATAACTAGACCCCCTAGTCTTAAGATCCACCAGTACCATAGATAAAACCTTGGTATGTTTAAATCTCACCAATTTCAGGAAATTGGGAGGTAATCAGGAACAATCAGACAATGGCTATTCACACATAGCAGATAAAGAGCTCATTAATATGTGTGAAAGAAAGGTTTATGAGTGGCTCTCCCCGAACTCCGAAGGTTTATGTTATCTAGGAAGGACACTACTTATAACCCTTGTTCAATAATGAAACAGACCTAGCAAACGTTCCAGAAATGGAAACAATGTTTAGGGAATGATAAGAATGTATACCATGAAAATTTTATATGTCACTTTCATGATTTGTTTGTGTTTTCTCCCTATACCCAGCAGAACCTCAATCGAATCCGAACATCAGTGTATGAAGACGTAGATACATGTATGTGTGAAATGTTCATTCAAATCAGACATTATAGGCCAAAGCACTGTCCCAGCATACTCTATAGGTTGAATGTTGTCCCACACCCCAACCAGTGGTCCCGTGACCGCCGAGTGCATATAGAGGATGTCTCGTCCTCCTCCCTGTCTTCCCCAAATATAGTCAAATGTCTGATTTGCGAAATGAATACATACGTGTGTCTAGGTCACCGATTATTGTCTGAAATATTTTTCTTATGTTAATAATTCATGGCAGTTATTGTTAACTGCCAAATGGTGGACTGTCGAAGTCAAAAATATTACATAGAGAGAACATACAGACTCCACACATCATGAGTCGCTATACTTGCAAATACGCGCAGCGAGCACAGCAAATATGGTAACATACGCATTTACACAGACATGCCACAAAGATAGATTCAACACATATTTCATACCGCACATAAATTTGAACATACCAAGCACCAGACATCATAAGGTTTTCAATTATATAATGGAGTAACGTCATGTATGTGTATTATTGGAACGAAGCAAGATGGACATGTCATGCTTGGTATCAAAGCAACCAGATTAATATGTAGATTCATTTGATGCCTGTTATAAAGTTGTAGCACATTGTCATGAGTAGTTATGGTTGAATGTAGGGATATAAAGACACAATTCTGAAGAGAACAATGGACATTCCATTGAAAGCATGTGAACAGGAAACTCAGGCCAGCCCTTTTGATGTCTTCAAGGCTTGCATATGAACTGACCAATGACTCATCATGAATGAGAAAGTTCCCTCCCCTAGACACAAAAGATCTGTGCACGCCCCCAAGAGACTCAGTGTATTGCTGAACACACACACACAGAAGGCCCTGTTTGTCCCAGATGCTAATGGAGATGCTGTCTGTCCAGTGGCTGCATGATTTTACAGAGAGAGAGAGAGAGTGATATGGAGCGTGGTGAGCATTTGTACAAAATATGGTAATTGTATTGCTGGCCATGTGTGTATTTGAATTAGTTTGTAATAACTGCTTACTGTGTAAATTGTAACCATGTAACTATATATATACTGTACATTGTGATATATTGAATACATATCCTTTTAATAACAAATATATACATCAATGAGCTTTGGAACTCAGATAATGTGTGGGTGTATTGTTTTCTCTTATGGGATGCAGTGTTTTGCGATGTATAGTGCACATTCATAGCACATGGTAATAAGATGCGCAGGCGTCTACAGTATATATTAGAGCTAGCATTTTAAATATTTGTTAGAAAGCAATATGACTTTTACAGATGGGGGCTCGGAACCGCGATATCACGTTCTTAATGATGCACTGTACATTACAAACGCGTCTGTGGTCGACCAGCTAACGGTGGATGCATCGCGACGCTGACGAATCACATGTTAGAAAGCAATTTGACTTTTACAATGGGCAGAGGCAGCCCCTCAACCTCCACCTGAATCTGTACATGACCCAGGGGTTATAGTAAAATAGTAAACTATTTGGACTGAACAATTCTTTACATAATGGACCACAATCAGAGTTGTCTTTGGAACTCTTCAATTTAGTACTAACCAAAAATGACTTTTTTTTCTACAATAGTCGGTTCTACCTGCAAATAACTGGGTGTTCGACAAGATCCTCAGTGGCCCCATATGCAAATGATTAAATGTATATTGTAGAATCTTGTTCTGACACAGAGATTCTGGGGCTAATTCAGTAAGGAACGTAAAATGTACAAACTAGCAAAAACTGCGACCAATCGCAAAATTGCGAAAGCACGCCCAAACGAAAAATCTGCAACACTAATTTAATGATACAAAAAAAAGATGGACTTGTCAAATTTGCAAATTTTGCGATTAGATTTAAAAATCTGCATTTTTTGCGAAAAAACTTACTCTTAGTTGCATTTTTTGCATAAAGGTTTCTGATGTCACAATTTAACATCAGCCACACATAACATTGAGCCAACCATGCCTACTGACAGGATGCGTTGAACAACAAGACAAGCTACTTCCGCTATTGAATCCACAAACGCAGGCTAAAAAAGGAAAAAAAATATTTTTTTATTTTGAAAGTTTACGTACATGACATATTAATGTTTCTTTGTCAATTGGTGCATAATTAAAATGTCCATAAAATCACTATTGTGGTGATGTTTTTAAACATATGTTTCTTTGTCAAGGGGAAAAAAATAAAAAATCCTTACATATGTATGTGGGTATGATTTTTGAAGATAATAATTGTTTGTTGCTTTAAATCATATAAAAAACTCAGCTTTTAAACAAATACCATTAACCAAATAAAAGACAAAAAATTTTTTTGCTTGTAAATGTTATTTTACATGTTTGTAGGAAAACAAGTGTGTTCTTGACAAACCTGCATTATTATTAACTTAAAGAATTATTAGGTTATATTTTAGAGAAATACATGTGTTAAATAGTTTAAAGCTCCCTTACATGTTGCTAAATTTCAATGCAGCTGAATAAACCGAATTGGGGTCAGCAGGGCCGTTTCTTGGGGCAGGCGAGCAGTGCAACCGCACTGGGCGCCCGCCACGGCATTAACTGTGGCTCCCTGCTTCTGACTCCGTAACCCGCTCGGGGGGCGGAGTTTCACGGAATGACGCGGTTGCATCACGACGCAACCCCATCACTCCGCGAACCCCCCCCCCCCCCCCAAGCGGAGTACATAGGGGGATCCAAGTTAGGAAGAGGGAAAGGCCGGCGCGAGGAGCGACCTGTGAGGCGGGCTGAAGAGCGGTAATCGCCTCTGTAAGTATTCTCTCTCTCTCTCTCAATGTGTAAAATGGGGACACCTGCCGTAATGTGTGAAATGGGGACTCTTGCCTGCCGTAGTGTGAGGATTTAATGTATCAAGGGCATTGCGGTGTGTGGCATAATATGGTGCAGAGGGCATTACTGTGTGGGGCTTAATATGGTAGATATTTTTTTCCTGTGGTGGTCGTAATCTGTTGGAGCAGGGTCAAAAACTGGATTGTGAGGTAGTCTTTTCAGACGAGGCCACACCCATTTAGATGAGGCCACGCCCCCTTGTCGGGTGTGCGCACAAGTTGTTGTTTTTTAAATCTAGGTGTGTGTGTGTGGGGGGGGGGGCACATTTTTTTATGTCCTGGGGGGGCGCATTTTTAAATCTCGCACTGGGAGCCAAATTGGCTAGAAACAGCCCTGGGGGTCAGCAGCGTGAGCTGCTTCAGCTGGGTGTTATGAAGCTATAATTATTGCAGTATACATTGAACATTCTACAACTGAGGTCAGCTTGTGCAGATTTTAAGGTTGACCTGTAGTCACTCAGAAACTGCACACCATAAACGTGCGTTCAGTTGCAAAAAAATGCGTATGCTCCGCCTATCTAAAATCTGCATATGCCCACAACATGCCCCTGCTCGTAGTTTTTGCGAGTCCAGCCCTTTAGTACACCCCCTACATGCCTAGTTTTCGTAGTGCATACAGTTTTTGCTGTGTCTCAGAAATTATATTTTTTGTCTCAGATTTTACGTATTTTCGCAATTTTTGCAGTTTTGCGTTCCTTGTTGAATTAGGCCCTCTATCCCATAGTTTTTACATCATCACTTCAATGACAATTTCTAATTATTTGGACAGGCACAAAAGAAGAGTTTACAGATGTCATTGAAACACAAAATAAGTCAAGTCCAGTTAAATTTATTTTGCTAGTGACTATAAATCCATCATTTTTTTATGGATGTAACTATCAATTTAACTGATGGTAAGTTGACACTTCTTTGTTTTGTTAGAAAACGGATCAAAATACAATTTTGAGATCTGATAGTTTCCGATCCCCCCTCCACCCCACAGCAAGAATTTCCATATTCACAATTTTTTCGGGATTGTAGAATCTCCAGCAAGTGAGTTGACTGTGAAATCAATTAGTTATAATATTTAAAAAAGATATGTCGCCCTAAAATAGCTACTCTATGGAAAGATGTCATCACCTACATAGCAACTGTATTACAAATTCCTATTCTACATGAACCTAAGTTTTTTTTCTGCCATTATATGTCCCAACTTTATCCAGACAACAAAATCAATTGTCATGTGGTCTCTGCGACCACCTGTCAAATTGCAATGGACTGGAAACGTGTGGCTGCCCCTTCCATCTATTCTATATTAGCTCATATATATTATGTGTACCGCATGGAGTATATGACGAGCATCATTAATAATTTCTCTAAAAAAAATTGATTCTGTATGGTCCCTATGGATTTCCCTTCAGCAAATCTCCTCCCTATTTACTTCCTAATATGTCGTCCTGTTCTCAGGCGTCACCGGTTTTCATTTTTCTCTCTCACTGAGGATCCACCCTTCCTGTCTTTTCCCCTTTTCCTTTTCTGTTCCTCTGCTGTTGGTTTTGGTATTTTATTGGTGAGGAGAAATGTGAAGATGAAAGGGTGCACTCCCTGCTCCTAATTGCTGCTACTGTATGTGCTTTAATATGATGAGTTTGGAACCAGGGGTATAAATACAGGAATCAATTTAATGCAGTCGTCTCCGTACGCCAGCCCTGAAGTGGGCACCCTGACTTCCTCCATTATTCTAGGTTCTGCATTAAGCACTCCATAACATGAATAAGCATGTGCTGCAGTCCTCCCTCTGACAGAGACCCCACCCCGGAGAATGGCCCCAGCCTAGGGGCGTATCTCCAGCAAGCAAATCGTATCAATATATCTTCCCCCTCAAACACACGGGAAGGGTAAGAGCTGCTGGCGTTGTTGCTGTGGGATCAGCAAATAACAAGAACGGAAGACCCTAATCAGCAATAGGTAGTGTTTGTGTTGGGGTGTTGGTAAATTGGGGGAGGAGATTGTGTCTGGGTGCTGCTGGAGTGTTGGAGGTGAAAGCTGGGGATGAACAGTGCGTGTCTGGGTTGGTGCTGCTGGGTTGTTGGTAGTGAAGGCGGGTATAGGTGTGTCTGGGTGCTGCTGGGGTCTTGGTAGTGAATGTGGGTTCGGAGGAGTGTGTCTGAGTGCTGTTGGAATTTGGATTTTGGTAGTGAATGCGAATGGGGTACACCAACAACTCTTTTGTTTCCGGGCTACTGGAATGAACTTACTCCCCTGTTTGGAATGCATAAGTATGCAGCTCAGAGAACAGATGAACAGGCTCCAATCTTAGGTGGGGGGTTCTTGATAATTGTAAGTACCTTACATTTGGCGGTATTCAATTCTTTTCAGCCCCTTCCACACCCGTTTCTGCTGATGGGTGTGGTATAATCATATCAGCTCGCTACCCCCAGGGTAGCGAGGGCGCCCAACCATTTACACAGCTAAACCTGATTACTATGGCGCAATATGCGCGATAATGGGGATCACTTTAGAAAGGAGATTGGGCGGGATACATCATTTGAATACCACCCATTGTGTGCCACTTTATTTGATTGCTGTTACCTATTGGACTTGGATGTTCCTAATTGAAGAAAGCAATGGAGTAAGTTTCTTTCAATTTACCTGCTGAGTGAATGCTGCGCTTATGTGCTGTATATACAGTATGAAAACTGTGATGGTTTTTTAACACTTTCATTCATACAAAGAAATTCAATAAACATAATCATTCTAGCGTCGTTTTCCCATATGAATTGCCTAGTACAGTTCCAAAAACTAAGGCACTGCAACAGCGATGGACTTGGGCCGCTTTTAGGCCCTGGCATGTGCGTTCATCATGCACGTGAACGGGGGGCGCACTCGTCGTGAAAGGGGAGCATGGTCACTGCCCACAGGGTAGGGGGCATGGACACCCCCACATTACTAAGAAACAGGAGCTTAGAGCGGCGGGGTTGACAAACAGAGAGCTCTCTGTGTGACCGGGCCAGCCCACTGGCCCTTCTGGCATTTGCCAGAAGTGCCAGATGGGCAGTACAGCCCTGCGTGGCAGCCAACCTTGTGCAGTCACATTGAAACTTAAATATAAGAGAAACTAAGGGCAATATGGTGCTTTATCAAACAGTGATCAAATGAAATATAAAAGTGGTCCCATACCAAAAAATAAAGAAAACACAGCTTATCTAATGTGAACACAGCTCCAGGAACTAACAGTTTCAGGGTAACGCTTCTTTAAATATCACACTGGAAAAAAATAATCAAAAGTGCATAGTGTAATTTAATAGGAAATTGAAAATAAATAAATTATGTGAAAAACCAAACACTTATCTGATTTCATAGCGGAGCATAGCCTGAAAACCTAGCACCCATTCTAGCGCACTTCTTCCTAGTGCTGCCTGTTGCTGCCACCAAGGCTTCCTCAGGGGCACACACCTTTGTTTTTATTCTGAGCAATACTAAAAGAAGAGTTTCATTTAAGTTTTTGATTCCTGGAACTGTGTTCACATATCAGATAAGTTGAATTTTCTTTATTAATTGGTACGGGCCCACTTTATATTAAATTGTATATTCATGACATAATTATATCACATACAAAGGGGCTTCATTTGTAAATTTTAAAATGATTGAGACACAGATAAAAATCTTCAGTGGTGCCCTGCGCCTTTTGTTGCACAGGTACCAATAGTGGAAGTGGTAAATTTAGAGTGGGTCTATGAACATTTAAAAAAAAATTATGAGAGGAGCAGAGGCGTAACTAGGGTTTTTGGAGCCCAGGGCAAGATCAATAATGGCGCCCCCCCCCCCCCCCCCCAAAAAAAAAAATTGTCTTAATAAAAATAATAAATTAATAAAATGATAATTAAAAAAAAAAATACAAAAGGAAAGTATGTGCAGACGCCACCGGTGTCACTGCATATAAAGATGTCAGGGTGTGTGTGTGTATGTATGTGTATGTAGGTGCGGTGGTCGAAGTTGAATTTTTGAAGGTGGAATGAAAGAGTGCAGATAGCAATTATGCGCGCGCCGAAGGCGCGCGCGCTCCGAAAAAGGGGTGTGGTCACTCAAAAGGGGCGTGTCCTTCAGTGTAGTAGGACCCCTTATACTATCTAGTACTGGTGCCCCTTTCACATTATAGCACACGGTATGAGCCGAAATTCACATTATAGCACACAGTATGAGCCGAAATTCACATTGCCCCACACGGCATGAGCCGAAATTCACATTATAGCACACAGTATGAGCCGAAATTCACATTACCCCACATGGTATGAGCCAAAATTCACATTATAGCACACGGTATGAGCCGAAATTCACATTATAGCACACGGTATGAGCCAAAATTCACATTACTCCACATGGTATGAGCCAAAATTCACATTTCCCCACATGGTATGAGCAGAAATTCACATTACAGCACACGGTATGAGCCGAAATTCACATTACAGCACACGGAATGAGCCAAAATTCACATTACCCCACATAGTATGAGCCGAAATTCACATTATAGCACACGGTATTAGCCAAAATTCACGTTACAGCACATGATATGAGCCAAAATTCCCATTATAGAGTTAGGGGATCCTACCCCCAGAATTAACATGGCCTGTGGGGCACTATGATGAGGGGAGCCCACCCCCTTAATAGACTAATTGCAGAGTTTAGCAGCGGAAGGGCTGCAGCGGTTTCTCACCCCAAGCTGCGGCGCTTCTGCCACCTCCGACACTCCACATCTTCGGCACCACCCGGGATGCAGAGCACCGCACCGGGTATGCACCCTTTTCAGTGTGGCCTGCTGCGCTCCGAAGGGGTTCTTGTTTCATGCTGCAGGATCCCGATGTGCGCCTTCCTCCCCGCTGTTACTGTCACGGTAAGCATTAGTATCGTTTACCGCAGAGGCCATTTTCTGAGGCATATGTGTTAAACCTCAGGAACTGAGATGCCCTTCTCACCATACAGCTGTGTGGCCGAGCCGGGCGGGGGGACAGCCAGCAGCAGCATGCCGGATATCAGCAGCAGAGGGTGCGGGCTGTACATACTTGAGGCAGCTGGATATTCAACAGTGCTGAAAGCCTCCGGAGCCCGCACCCCCGGAGCTGCAGTACACCGGCAGAGGACACCCATCCCCCGAACCCTGCGTAGCCCAAAGCCGGAGATCAGCAGCATGTTGAACGCGGAAGCAGAAGCTGCTTATTTCCGGCTTTGGGCTCCGCATGTGCATTACAGCCCCCACCCTCGGCTGCTGATATCCGGCATGCTGCCCCTGCTGCTGGCTTTCCACCCGCCCGGCTCGCCCACCCAGCTGGATGGTGAGTGAGAAGGGCATCTCAGTGCCCGTGGTTTAATACATATCTCTCTTCGGTAAATGGCCATTAGTACATCCCACACACACTGATTACACACACACAGACTGGCCACCCCCAAATCCTACACACACCCACTCAGACTACACACACACACACATTCTCATACTTTCCTCTCCCCCACACACACACTGGACTGCAAAAATTTACACACACTGACACTGTTCCACACACACACAATTAACACACACTCACACTGTCCCACACACACAATTAACACACACGCACACTGTCCCACACACCAGTGGCGTGCGGTGAGGTCAGTGGCGTGCGGTGAGGCACTACAGCCATAATGTCCGCCGAATCCTGTCGATGAACCCTACCGCCACCGAGCCAATGCCCACCACTGCCTCTGAGCCGATGCCCGCTGCCACCACCAATGGCTTACAAACTCGCCCACCATCAACTGACCCAGCCCTCCGCCACTAATTTGCAACTCAGTCCAAAGTCGCCAATGCCCGCTGCATGCCTGCTCATCATACTTATGATATATTGTACATTTTTATAGAAAAAAATAATAATCAGTGTTTGGGACTGGGAAGGGAGCGGGAGGAGGACATGAATGCAATTTTGTTGTCCAGGGTTTCCATTAACTTAATGGAGAAGGGTCTGAATGGGTTAAAAATGTAAAAAAAAACTGCGTGAGGTCCCCCTCCTAAGTATAACCAGCCTCGGGCTCTTTGAGCCGGTCCTGGTTGTTTAAATACTGGGAAAAAATTGGACAGGGGTTCCCCGTATTTAGACAACCAGCATCAGGCTCTTAGTCCAGTCCTGGTTCCAAAAATACGGGGGACAAAAGATGTAGGGGTCCCCCCGTATTTTTAAAACCAGCACCGGGCTCCACTAGCCAGGGACATAATGCCACAGCCAGGGGACACATTTATGTAGGTCCCTGCGGCCGTGGCATTACCCCCCCAACTAGTCACCACTGGCCGGGGTTCCCTGGAGGAGTGGGGACCCCTTAAATCAAGGGGTCACCCCCCCTCCAGGCACCCAAGGGCCAGGGGTGAAGCCCGAGGCTGTCCCCCCCATCCGTGGGCTGTGGATGGGAGGCTGATAGTCATGTAAGTAAAAAAAGAATATTGTTTTTTGTTGTGGAACTACAAGGCTCAGAAAGCCTCCCCGCTTGCTGGTACTTGGAGAACCTCAAGTACCAACATGCAGGGAAATAACGGGCCCGCCGGTACCTGTAGTTCTACAACAGAAAAAATACCCAAATAAAAACACAACTCACACACCGTGACAGTAAAAATTTATTAAAGCACACTGACACACTCACACATACTTACCTATATCCCACGCCGGTCACGTCCACTTGTCCAGTAGAATCCAATAGGGGTACCTGTAAAAATGAGAGACAGATTACTTACCTACATCCCACGCCGGTCACGTCCACTTGTCCAGTAGAATCCAATAGCGTTACCTGTAAAAATGAGAGACAGATTACTTACCTACATCCCACGCCGGTCACGTCCACTTGTCCAGTAGAATCCAGTAGGGGTACCTGTAAAAATGAGAGACAGATTACTTACCTACATCCCACGCTGGTCACGTCCACTTGTCCAGTAGAATCCAATAGGGGTACCTGTAAAAATGAGAGACAGATTACTTACCTACATCCCACGCAGATCACGTCCACTTGTCCAGTAGAATCCAATAGGGGTACCTGTAAAAATGAGAGACAGATTACTTACCTACATCCCACGCCGGTCACGTCCACTTGTCCAGTAGAATCCAATAGCGTTACCTGTAAAAATGAGAGACAGATTACTTACCTACATCCCACGCCGGTCACGTCCACTTGTCCAGTAGAATCCAGTAGGGGTACCTGTAAAAATGAGAGACAGATTACTTACCTACATCCCACGCTGGTCACGTCCACTTGTCCAGTAGAATTTAATAGGGGTACCTGTAAAAATGAGAGACAGATTACTTACCTACATCCCACGCCGGTCACGTCCACTTGTCCAGTAGAATCCAATAGGGGTACCTGTGAAAATGAGAGAGAGATTACTTACCTACATCCCATGCCGATCACGTCCACTTGTCCAGTAGAATCCAATAGGGGTACCTGTAAAAATGAGAGACAGATTACTTACCTATATCCCACGCTTGTCATGTCCACTTGTCCAGTAGAATCCAGTAGGGGTACCTGTAAAAATGAGAGACAGATTACTTACCTACATCCCACGCTGGTCACGTCCACTTGTCCAGTAGAATTTAATAGGGGTACCTGTAAAAATGAGAGACAGATTACTTACCTACATCCCACGCCGGTCACGTCCACTTGTCCAGTAGAATCCAATAGGGGTACCTGTGAAAATGAGAGAGAGATTACTTACCTACATCCCACGCCGATCACGTCCACTTGTCCAGTAGAATCCAATAGGGGTACCTGTAAAAATGAGAGACAGATTACTTACCTATATCCCACGCTGGTCATGTCCACTTGTCCAGTAGAATCCAGTAGGGGAATCTGTAAAAATGAGAGACAGATTACTTACCTACATCCCACGCCGGTCACGTCCACTTGTCCAGTAGAATCCAATAGGGGTACCTGTGAAAATGAGAGAGAGATTACTTACCTACATCCCACGCAGATCACGTCCACTTGTCCAGTAGAATCCAATAGGGGTACCTGAAAAAATGAGAGACAGATTACTTACCTACATCCCACGCCGGTCACGTCCACTTGTCCAGTAGAATCCAATAGCGTTACCTGTAAAAATGAGAGACAGATTACTTACCTACATCCCACGCCGGTCACGTCCACTTGTCCAGTAGAATCCAGTAGGGGTACCTGTAAAAATGAGAGACAGATTACTTACCTACATCCCACGCTGGTCACGTCCACTTGTCCAGTAGAATTTAATAGGGGTACCTGTAAAAATGAGAGACAGATTACTTACCTACATCCCACGCCGGTCACGTCCACTTGTCCAGTAGAATCCAATAGGGGTACCTGTGAAAATGAGAGAGAGATTACTTACCTACATCCCATGCCGATCACGTCCACTTGTCCAGTAGAATCCAATAGGGGTACCTGTAAAAATGAGAGACAGATTACTTACCTATATCCCACGCTGGTCACGTCCACTTGTCCAGTAGAATCCAGTAGGGGAATCTGTAAAAATGAGAGACAGATTACTTACCTACATCCCACGCCGGTCACGTCCACTTGTCCAGTAGAATCCAATAGGGGTACCTGTGAAAATGAGAGAGAGATTACTTACCTACATCCCACGCCGATCACGTCCACTTGTCCAGTAGAATCCAATAGGGGTACCTGTAAAAATGAGAGACAGATTACTTACCTACATCCCACGCCGATCACGTCCACTTGTCCAGTAGAATTCAATAGGGGTACCTGTAAAAATTAAAATGATACTTACAAACTGCAATCCACAGGAGGAGAGAGAGAGAGAGAGAGAGAGAGAGAGAGAGAGAGGGGGGGGGGAGAGACTAACCTGCTGCTGCTGCTGGGGAGACCGGCACACACTGCAGGGCCACGACGGGAGGACGGAGCCGGCGGAGGAGGGGGAGAGCCGCACACCGCCGCTCCTGTCAGCGGCAGCGGAGGAGGATGGGGCGCACACTACAGACGCCAATAACCGCCGGGACAATTAACACACACACACACAATTAACACACGCACACTGTCACACACACAATTAACACGCACGCACGCACACTGTCCCACACACACAAATAACACACACGCACACTGTCCCACACACAATTAACAAACACGCACTTTCCCACACACACACAATTAACACACTCACACTGTCCCACACACACACACAATTAACACACACACACTGTCACACACACACACAATTAACAAACACGCACTGTCCCACACACACAATTAACACACTCACACTGTCACACACACACACACACAATTAACACACGCACACTGTCCCACACACACACACGCAGTCACACACACACAATTTACACACACTCAAACTGTCCCACACACACAATTAACACTCACACTGTCCCACACACACACAATGTCCCACACACAACACACACGCACACTGTCCGACACACACACACACTTAACACACACACACACACACAAAAAAAATGTCCCGCACCCCCTTCCCGCTCACCTGCACGCCACTCACTGCTGTCAGGGCTGAGGGCAGGGGCTGCACGCACGCCCCCCCCCCCCCCGAGGTCGCGCACGCGCATGCGCGCACCTCCGCGGTCGCGATCGCGTACACACACAGTCACTTTGCAGGGGGGAGTAGGGGGAGGCTCCTGGCTGCCGCTGCCTGTCTATTGTGACAGGCACAGCAGCCGGGGAGACAGGGAAAGCGCCGCGGGTAGCGCCGGCGGAATCCCTGAAGCATGGGGCGAGTGGGCCGTGCAGGTGCCGGTGGCGCCCCCCATGGCTGTCTTAACAGCAGTGTAGGCCCCTGGGCACAGCAATGCACTGGGCCCCCTACCCATCCTCCAGTGGTAGGGGTGGGGGGTGCTAACAGTGGCAGCTTTGAAGTCCCATGGGTGGTAGGGGGTGTTCTATCTTCCGCTAAGCATGTAGGACCTGGAGCAGTAATTTCTGCTAATTACTCCTTTACTGCACAAATGGGGCATTGGGCTGAATGAAGAAGCCCTGGTACATGACTTTTAGGGTGGTAGGGGGTGTTTAATACGTAGGGGAAGGGTGGATAGTGGAGTGGGCTTAATATTTATAATTTTCTGGTGGGAGGGCAGCTTGCTTGACTGCAGATATCTCAAGTTCCTGAAAATATATTTCTTAGCTTTGAACGGGATAAAAAACTAGAGTGTCCCACTTTTCACAAGGTACTGGGGAATTAGGGCTCAGAGTTCAGGTGCCAGAGCAATTCACCAAACCTAAAACTGCATATTAGGCGTGTGGAGCTGAAGCAGGGACCAGCTGCTTGAAGGCTGATATTTCTGGTTCTGGGCATAGTAGAGACAAGCTGCCAGTGTCCACCAAAATGAGAGAGTCGCAGCTTTTAGATTATACCCTCAGAAAAACTCTAAGTCAGACAGAACCCGAGATATTTGGCTGGGAAGAGCAATTAACAGGCTTGGATGGGGACCACTACTTTGAGGTCGGATATCTCCGATTCCCCATGGCCGATTTTAAAAAATCTGGTGCCCCTGGAAAGAGGGGACCCTCAGCTATCAGCCTAGGGCCCTTATACTCCTGGGGCCCTTGGGCAAGAGCCCATTGAGCCCATACGGAAAGACGGCCCTGGCGCCCCCCTCTGTTGGGGCTGCCATGGCGCCCAGGGCATGTGCCCTGCTCGCCCCGTGCTAGATACGCCTCTGGAGAGGAGCATCTATGCCCCAAGAAGCTTAAGGGCTTTTGATGGTGTAAAATTAGTTTTAGATGCTTTTAAACACCATTTATATATATCCTCTGCATCTCTTCATCTTTTCTTCATATCCTCTGTGTTAATTAAACTTTATCTAATGTTTTATATATATTCCTACTTTTCTCTAATCTCCCCATTGAGCTACTTATTATGTGTTACATTTTCCATGTGTATTTTCCTTTCTTCATGTACCCCCTTTCTTGCTCCTCACACGCTCCCTATTGTCTCACCACCTGCTTCTCTCTCTCCTGTACACTGTAACTCCCTGTCACTCTGTTCTTCCTTCTCTTATCCCCTGCTTTTGACTCTATATAATAGCTTGATGAATAGGATGCATACATAGGATCCTATTCAGTAAGGATTGCATAATCTGCTAAAAAGCAGAATTTGCAATCTTTCACTTGCATGCTGGGGGCCACCCATCGCAGGGCAAGGTCACCCAGCATGCTAACTGCCCCCCCCTCCTTCTGCGACCATGTTGAAATTGAGGTTGCGCCGCAATTTCAGTGTCTTTGCAGAAAGTAAGGAAGCCTCCTGCCGGTGCAGCCTGGCTGCGATGGCAAGAGGTCCGCCTCCATCTTTGTGATCAGAGTGGCTGTGTGTGGCGATACGCAGCTGCCTCGATCACACCGATGCCACGCCCCCATTTTGCACCACCACACCTCTGTTTTCATGATGCCGCCCCCACAACGCTCTATCTCCGCCTAGGAGATGTAACATCGTGGCCCCCCTCCTGCAGTAAATGCAGGTGCATGCGCAGGATGAGACCTGCGTATGCGCCCGCATCATTATTGTATTTTTTGTGGTTGGATCACAAGTTGAGATCCAACCTGAATAGGGTCCATAATGTATTAAAACCAAAAATAGAAGCATACCTACAAAAGGACGGAGGGTATTGACGCTACAAACTGTATGGGTTCTACATATAGATGAGACAATTGCTGCACCAAAAGACAAACAAAAGGCTCTTCCCAAAAGCTAATAACAATTTTTTTGTACAGGGAGGTGTGCTGATGTTCTCCATGCTCCTGTGATATGAATGGAACACACATCTAGACCAAATAAAATTGAGTTTTACTGAAATTCACAGATAATTCATGTGCATGTTTTACAGATCTCCTAGGTGTATTCATTACTGGCTGTCACATTTTAAAGAATCCACAGGTGGAGCTACTTATTTCAATTGTGATACTGAGAAAATATGTAAAAAATGCATAGACAAGGGTCCCCGAGGACTGGATTTGGGAAACATCATGTACACATACTCAATGGATCTGTCATAAATTAGGTTTCTGAGTATCTGGTCCACAATAAAAGCCATGTCGCCTCGCGATACATTACCATGATTCCACGGGCATCATTTTGGCTCTGCCTTCTCCCATACACATGAATCGTGACATTAGGGCCCTCGTTCCGAGTTGATCGCTAGCTGGCTACTTTTAGCAGCCATGCAAACGCAAAGTCGCCACCCACGGGGGAGTGTATTTTCGCTTTACAAGTGTGCGAACTCCTGTGCAGCCGAGCAGTACAAAAACATTTTGTGCAAAACAAGACCAGCCCTGTAGTTACTTATTCTGTGCGATGATTGCAGCGATGAAGGTCCCGGAATTGACATCAGATACCCGCCCTGCAAACGCCTGGACACGCCTGTGTTTTTCCAAACACTCCCAGAAAACGGTCAGTTGGCACCCATAGACTCCCACTTCCTGTCAATCACCTTGCGATCGGCAGTGCGAATGGAATCGTCGCAGGAAGCAGTGCAAAACAACAATGCTCTTTGTACCCGTACGCTGCGCGTGCGCATTGCGGCTCATGCGCATGCGTAGTTTTTACTTTTTTGAAATGATCGCTATGCAGCGAACAACGGCAGCTAGCTATCAACTCGGATCGAGGTCAATTCTGCAAAAGTAGCCACGTGAGGACACAAAGGAGCATTGTGATGTGTTTTTTTCCCTTTTATGGTTCCTAAACTGCCCTTGGTCTGGGATCAGTACTAAATCCCGCTGGACGGGATCCCGGCGGTCGAAATACCGACGCCGGAATCCCGACCACACAATCCCGACAGGGGTGGCGAGCGGAACGCGGCCCCTTGCGGGCTCGCTTCGCTCGCCACGCTCGGCACACTATTATATTCTCCCTCTATGTGTGTCATGGACACCCACGGAGGGAGAATATGTCGGGATTGTGCTGGTCGGTATTTCGACCGCCGGGATCCCGTCCAGCGGGATCTTGACCGCCTCCCCTTGGTCTCACTGAATCATGACATTATTAATGCAAAGCCAACACATCACGCAGCTCATTTACCACTTTCTTCATGTGCTATATTCCATCACATATTGAACAATGTTGATTCCCTCTTCATGTAAATATGATAATATAATTTGTGGTAGACTTAGTTGCTTAGATACTATTTCAGCTTATTTTATCCAGATCCATTTCTTGCTTAATTACTTTATAACCAGAGGCTTTTTTTGTGTCTTTGTAACACTAAGCCAATTTTCACATTTACCATGTGCAATGTGTTAGTGTAACCAGTTGCTTACCTTATTACTTATTATGATCTGATATGATCTTACATTTTTAAATAATTTTTTTCTATAAGAAAAGGTAAACTTTATTAAAAAAAGATTCTGGACCTTGGGCCTTATTCAGAGATAGATGCAGCCGCTGCGTTCGCACACAAGACCGCGTCCAAAAGGTGAATGAACATGCAGACCCTGGCTGCAAAGGCATGAGGAAACCTCTATTTGATGCAATCGCAATTTAGGGTGGCGACACACAGCATGTGAGTAGTATGGTCGCAGATTTTACTGCGATAGTAAAATCTGCAACCATCTTAGAATAATCCCTCTTATTCAGAAGTGAGTTGCACCTTTTTTCGTTGCAACTTTTTTTATAATTTCTTTAGTCAACTTTTTGTGATGCATATCTTTTTTTTCTGCCATCCTGGCTGCAATACAGTAACGGCATGTCTATAAGCAGTAAGCCCAACAAGGTGACCTAAAAGGCACAAATTGTAGACTTGCAAGTACAGCAACTCGAAGTCAGTCATCCATAGAACATGTGTAATTCATATGTTTCCCTGATTGAAGGGATATAGCAACCCAATACCCAGTTCATTTTTGGGCTTTCACTAATAGGTATAAATGTAGTGTTATGAAGTTTCTTGGAAACGTTTTATTTTTGCACATTTTCATATATAAAGCCTACAAAATAGAAAGCTGTATGCTAGAAGTTAAGTATGGATGGTGTAATGGTTAGCATTACTGCCTCACAGCACTGAGGTCATGGGTTTGATTCCCACCATGGCCCTAACTGTGTGGAGTTTGTATATTCTCCCCATACTTGCGTGGGTTTCCTACGGGTACTCCGGTTTCCTCCCACAGTCCAAAAATATACTGGTAGGTTAATTGGATCCCAACAAAATTAACCCTAGTGTGAATGTGTGTGCGTGTACATGTGGTAGGGAGAATAGATTGTAAGCTCCACTGGAGCAGGGACTGATGTGAATGGCCAAGTGTTCTCTGTAAAGCGCTGCGGAATATGTGTGAGCTATATAAGTAACTGGTAATAAGTGTATCCATTTCTAGAAAATGTAGTGTATGCAGAGATAATAAAGCATCAGAGATTTAAGTAAACATCAAATTTGCGTAAATTCCTGAATCAGGCCTAAAGGCCCGCATCCACAAGTCCAATTTGGGCACTTTTCATCAGATTTCGACGCATCTGACTAAAAAATCGACTCCTCCAATCCGATGGGCGGTCCCATGTCAGATATGTCTGAGCTATAGATCTTTGGAGGATTTATCTGAATCTGAAGAAATCAGGTGCACATCGGAGTGTTTTTTTTTTAACTTCAGATATATTGCATCAGATTCATCTGAAGCGTCACTTGACTGGCATCTCCCTGGCCACTCCCACCCACCACGAGTACGCAGTGGCAGCCTATTATATTTAAATATCGCATCAGGTCAATCACATGTAGCATGTGTACATCAGATATATCTGATGTGATCTTTCAGCACGCGATAGATCTCATCCGATATATCTGAAGTGAATCTAGTGAAAATTTAAGCCCAGGATCCGATCCAATTCCCGGGAAGCTGCCGGGAGAGTTCAAGAGAAATCAGATGTGACATGCAACTCAGACAAGTCGATCTAGTGGATGGGGGTCTTTAGTAGCATCATAAAACAGCACTCTGGCAAAAGTGACTATTCGATTAGAAAGGTGTATGTAGTTGTATGTAGGCAGCAATCTATGAAATGCATTGTTAAATTTGTCACGTCTTAACAAAAGAACATGACAAATTAAACAGTAACAATTATATTGCATTAGAATTTCACTACGAACTCTAAATAAATTGATTTGATGATCAGCAATATGTGATAACAGCAAATCAAGCTCTATGATCATTGCCAGAATATCCTATAATATAGAATAAAGGAGGACAGTAAAACTATCTAGATAATATAAGTTTATTGCAAAATCGGAAGTGTGCTCCATTTCATGGCATACTGTTATCAATATTTAAATGTATTTATGAGGCATACAAATAGTTTGCAGCATATTGCTAAAGCTTTACAATAAAATCTGGAAAAACACAAATAAAAAGTCTGCTAAAAAGAGGCACACTTTTTTAATCTAAGAAATTAGTATTCTAAAGGAACAGAATAGTATATCTTAAAAATGAAATGGATTATCCATCACAGCTGTTTTGTTTGCTGCAACAGATAGAGAGTGCAGTAAGCGTGTGCTGCTTACTACAGTATGTTCTATAAAACAGTCATCTTAATTTGGTAGGTGTTGCCGTGCCAATCAATATATTGCATAGGTAGCTTGATGTATCTTTGCTTATATGGCATATGGGAATATCTGTGAACATAAATAGGGAAACAGATGTGCTATAACCCATTCTCACTGCTGTTACAATGGAAGATTAGACCATCTGCTAAAATGTTAAAAATAAGGATAATCCTACGGTTTTAACTTGGTAATCGGCAGTAATAAAATATTTGTCTGTCTAGTGTAACATTGTATGTACCATGCATTTATTATGTAAATTATTATGGCAGGTGCAGAGCAAAAGTGATTCTGTTATTTTGTGCTGTCATTGCTTCTGTTTATGCTCTTTGTACTTGTTTTTGAGGTGTAAAAGGGTGTATATATATAAGAAATTACTTTATGTGCATGAGTCATTTTTAATTGCATGATGTAACAGAGTGGGAATTACAGGAGCTCCTTTTCGTTAACATTACTCAGAACAAAACTGCAAAACACAACTGTTTGGCAGTCTGATGTAGTTTATAGAAATGTTTTTTACCTTTGTCACTCTCTACCTAAGTCAAGAACCTTGGGTCGGGTGGGAGAGTGGAAGATTAATGCCACCCTGTTCCTTGGACAACATCGTAACAAGTTACACCACATATATAAACTCAATGCCTTATTGCTAACATCACACCAAGCTTTGTTAAGACTTACGGATATATTTACTAAAGCGCAGGTTTTTAGAAATGGAGAATTGCTCATAGCAATCATTCATATTCTTACATAGAAACATAGAATGTGACGGCACATAAGAACCACTTGGCCCATCTAGTCTGCCCCTATTTTACCATATTTTTACCTCAAACCTTATTTGATCCTTATTATATTATTATTTTCTATACTATGCTAGATAAATGATAAGTACAATCGGATTGGTTGCTAAGGGCAACATCTCCACTTCTAGAAACCAGCAGTTAAGTAAATATACCCCATAGAATCAGTTTAAGATACAGCTTGCTGAGCAGATACTGTGTGCTTTCCATTTTGATGCATTATGTATCTAAAATTAATGGTAGTAGGCAGGGTAGCCATCAGAGGGGGTCTGTGGGGATTGGTGTGCCAGGCCCTTACCGAGAGGGGGGCCACCACTCCTGGCTCCTGCCACCAATAACTGGAGAGCTGCACCAGCCTATGAAACAACAGCAGACTGATGCCCCTGAGAGGACTTCTAAGAAACAAGCTTTCTCTGTACATCAGCTCTCTGTGAATCTTTCCTGTTGGTCTGCAGCACTTCACCTATAAAGTAATGTCACAATGTATGACATCACAGAGGGGTGGAGCGGTGTGGCAGAAAATTTTTGTGGACGGGGTGGGGCCCTGTCTACTTTGTCAGTCCCGGGCCTCACAATTTCCAAAGGCAGCCCTGGTAGTAGGACTCAAGACTTCAAGCTTTTTATTTTTTTAACTATATACACAGGCGGATTGGGCCACTGAGGTACCAGGATAGTTTCCGGTGAGCAGGTCCAGACAGCTCAGTCGGGCTGGCTCATACTGCAGGGCTGGCGGCAGCCACACACTTCCGGGTGCCGCTAGCTGGAAGCTGCAGAGGCTGCAGTGTAGCTCCTGTAGTTATTGGGAGGCAGTCGGGGACTCAGTAGGGAGTGGGGCTACACGGCTCAGCAGGGGGCGGGGCTACACAAGCTCTGGCTCAGCATTGCTGCTGCTGTCAGGTGGAGGGGAGAAGTGGCTGCAGAGGCGGGAGCAGACCCAGCTAGGGAGACTGCTCTGTGTCTGTAAGGTACTGTAAGAGAGAATGTATGGATATCGGATTTTTCCGTATTTTGGAATAATTAGATACCATAATGAGAAATCATAGCAATGGGACCTAACTCTAAGCACAGAATGCATTTATGTTACATATGCACCTTATACACACAGCCTGAAGGTAATTTTAGCCAATATTTGTTATAACGTTGTGCATTAAACAAAGTGTGTCTACATTCACAGAATTCATTTATGTTTCATATACACCTTATATACACAGCCTGAAGGTCATTTAATACAATATTATTAATAACTTTGTGTATTAAACAAAGTTTGTGTACAATGAGCCATCAAAAAACAAAGGTTTCACTATCTCACTCTCACTCAAAAAAGTCTATATTTCAGAATATTCCGTATTTCGGAATATTTGGATATGGGATACTCAACCTGTAATATGCAGCACAGAGGAGCGTACCCCTACACCACACAGGGCAAACCCTGTAAAAATTATTTGGCTAATAATATAAGTAATGTATATAACCCTTTTATTTGGATGGAATAAATAATATACAGCACATGACACCACCACTGGACTGATGCAGCACAAGACACCACCACTGGACTGATGCAGCACAAGACAGTACCACTGGACTTATACAGCAGACAGGATGGCACTTTAAAAAACTAGTCCCCAAACAGCACATGATGCAAAGAAGAAAAAGAGGAGCAAGATGGAATTGTCCTTGGGCCCTCCCACCCACCCTTATGTTGTATAAACAGGACATGCACACTTTAACAAACCAATTATTTCAGCAACAGGGTCTGCCACACGACTGTGGCTGAAATGACTGGTATGTTTGGGCCCCCACCAATAAAGAAGCAATCAATCTCTCCTTGCACAAACTGGCTCTAAGGAGGCAAGATGTCGACCTCATCCTCATATTACTCACCCCTTTCACTGTGTACATCCCCCTCCTCACAGATTATTCATTTGTCCCCTCTGGAATCCACCATCACAGGTCCCTGTGTACTTTCTGGAGGCAATTGTTGGTAAATGTCTCCACGGAGGAATTGATTATAATTCATTTTGATGAACATCATCTTCTCCACATTTTGTGGAAGTAACCTCCTACGCCGATCGCTGACAAGTTTACCGGCTGCACTAAACACTCTTTCAGAGTACACACTGGAGGGAGGGCAACTTAGGTAAAATAAAGCCAGTTTGTGCAAGGGCATCCAAATTGCCTCTCTTTCCTGCCAGTATACATACGCACTGTCTGACATGCCTACTTGGATACTGTCACTCATATAATCCTCCACCATTTTTTCAATGGTGACAGAATCATATGCAGTGACAGTATACATGCCAGTAATTGTTGGCAGGTCCTTCAGTCTGGACCAGATGTCAGCACTCGCTCCGGACTGCCCTGCATCACTGCCAGTGGGTGGGCTAGGAAATCTTATCCTTTTCCTCGCAGACCCAGTAGGGGGAGAATATGAAGGAGGAGCTGTTGACGGGTCACGTTCCGCTTGAGTTGACAATTTTCTCACCAGCAGGTCTTTGAACCTCTGCAGACTTGTGTCTGCCGGAAAGCGAGATACAACGTAGGCTTTAAATTTACGATTGAGCACGGTGGCCAAAATGTAGTTCTCTGATTTCAACAGATTGACCACCATTGAATCCTGGCAAAGCGAATGAAGGGCTTCATCCACAAGTCCCACATACTTAGCGGAACCGCTCCGTCTTAGCTACTCCTTCAATTTCTCCAGCTGCTTCTGAAAAGGCCTGATGAGGGGAATGACTTGACTCAAGCTGGCAGTGTCTGAACTGACTTCACGTGTGGCAAGTTTGAAGGGTTGGAGAACCTTGCACAAGATGGAAATCATTCTCCACTGCACTTGAGTCAGCTGCATTTCCCCTCCTTTGCCTATATATCGTAGGTGGACGTATAAGCTTGAATGGCCTTTTGCTGCTCCTCCATGAATTCCACCTCATTACCACCTCTTGCTTCAGGTGATGGCAGGGCAGGTTCAGGAGTGTTTGCTGGCACTCCAGTCTTCGGCAATCAGTGGCCTAATGTCGAAAGTGGCCCGCAATTTTTCTGGCACCGACAGCATCTCCTGTATGCCCCTGTCATTTTTCAAAAAATTCTGCACCACCAAATTAATTGTATGTGCAAAACATGGGACGTTGGAAAGAAAAACCTCTCGTGGCGCTGCAAGATGGAGCAGCAATGGGCAGTACAGAAATAGGTCACCAACCTATAAAACGATATGTAATAGAAAAAGTACAACCTCACTTTCTGCGCTCCAAATGTCCCCTTGATTGTATAGTTCTTGCCAAGATATTAGTTTCACATGGAACAAAAAGACATAAATCACAATATAGTGTAGTATTGTCTATATGAAATAGTTCTTCCCACTGTGTGGGGCGGAAGAATAAGTGATGGAGAAAAATCCCAGGAAGAGTTCCAACGTCCACCTTCTTATAGGATCACCCAAAGTGATGTCATGCCAACGAAACAGGGAATTCGTACATGTATGCTTACTTGTATAAGCGAAGTAGAAAACACATAAAGGTTTCTTTAGAGATGTGGACATTCTTCTTTAACCAATATACTCAGAATGAGTATCACTCGTGTACGTGAATGAAAAAATTAAAAGGGAGCCAATTAGGGCAAAGCTTAACCCCTTTATTTAAGAATAAAATACACATAAACGACCAGCCATACCATGGAAGAAAACTTGAGATGGAACCAGCTGACAAATATGACCCGGGTATCAATATGTCATAAGTTTTCCCTCATGTGTATGCCAGGTTAAAAACATGAAATAGGCACTGTATCAACGCGTTACGACGCTCACCGGCGTCTTTATCAAGATTTGACAGTGTATGTGACTATAAAAATACAGATATACAATAATATCAATTGCACTTATCACCATTTCAAATGGGTTTACCACAGATATTAAACAATCCTAACATAAGTATGAAGACATATAATATACCACTGATATACAGCCTCTTCTATATTATCAGCTGAATAAGGTGACGCGCACTGTGATGCGCATTGCGTCGCCGGCTTCACGTTCAATCACGGGGATGAGACACAGGGGGTGTGTACATGCCGGGGAGTGTTTGTCAGTAGATGAATCCGTGACCGGAAGTTTATATGTAACCATGGAGACAGTACGGAACGTCACAGATTCAACTTTGGCGCTAAATATGCTAAATGTTCTAATAAAGATGGCCTATATAATTGGTCAGTTTGGATGTCCATTATATTGGACTGTAGTGGATTGGCTCATAGGATTCCCACCCACTTATACCCATGCTATTTAAGGAATAATAGACCTGTAACCTCTCATTCAGCTGACAATACAGGAGAGGCTGCACATCAGTGGTATGTTACATGTCTTCATACTTGGGTTACGATTGTTCAATTTCTGTGGCAATTCCATGTTATTTAAGGAATGTTAGATCTTTAACCTCTTATTCAGCTGATAATATAGAAGAAGCTGTATATCAGTGGTATGTTATATGTCTTCATACTTATGTTAGGATTGTTTAATATCTGTGGTAATTCCATTTGAAATGGTGATAAGTGCAATTGATATTATTGTATATCTGTATTTTTATAGTCACATACACTGTCAAATCTTGATAAAGACGCCGGTGAGCGTCGAAACGCGTTGATACAGTGCCTATTTCATGTTTTAACCTGGCATACACATGAGGGAAAACTTATGACATATTGATACCCGGGTCATATTTGTCAGCTGGTTCCATCTCAAGTTTTCTTCCATGGTATGGCTGGTCGTTTATGTGTATTTTATTCTTAAATAAAGGGGTTAAGCTTTGCCCTAATTGGCTCCCTTTTAATTTTTTCATTCACGTACACGAGTGATACTCATTCTGAGTATATTGGTTAAAGAAGAATGTCCACATCTCTAAAGAAACCTTTATGTGTTTTCTACTTCACTTATACAAGTAAGCATACATGTACGAATTCCCTGTTTCGTTGGCATGACATCACTTTGGGTGATCCTATAAGAAGGTGGACGTTGGAACTCTTCCTGGGATTTTTCTCCATCACTTATTCTTCCGCCCCACACAGTGGGAAGAACTATTTCATATAGACAATACTACACTATATTGTGACTTATGTCTTTTTGTTCCATGTGAAACTAATATCTTGGCAAGAACTATACAATCAAGGGGACATTTGGAGCGCAGAAAGTGAGGTTGTACTTTTTCTATTACAAAACATGGGACGTGCTGGAATTTTACCCAGATGTAATGCACGCACAATATTTGTGGTGTGGTCTGATATCACAAATCCCCAGGAGAGTCTAAGTGGGGTAAGCCACAGAGAAAGTTGACGTAGAGGGAGTTGGTGGTGTGGCTTGAAGGAGTTTGGGTATAAGAGGAAGAAGGGATTTAGGTGCCAGTTGACTGCTTACGCTCTTACCCAAAGTTTCTGAACTTGACACTGACTTCTGCTGAATGCGCAGCTGGTGACGTATAAGGGAGGATGTTCCTAGGTGGTTAACATCCTTACCCCTACTTATTACGGATTGACAAAGGCAACACACGGCTTGACACCTGTTGTCTGTATTTGTGGAGAAATAATTAAACACCGAAGAGGTGGCTTTTTGAGAATTTTGCCCAGGCATCACAATGGGCTTCTTCATCACATGGACAACAACTGTTTCCCCCGGTGCCTGATTTAAACAAACCACATCACCATCAGAATCCTCATCGTCAGCTTCCTCCTCAGCGCCAGCAACACCCATATCCTCATACTGCTGTACTTCAACAGTGAGATCTTCAATTTGAATATCAGAAACTGGACTGTGCGTGCTACTTCCAGCACAAGCAGAGGGCATGCAAATGGTGGAAGGAGCCACCTCTTCCCGTCCAGTGTTGGGAAGGTCAAGCATCGCAACCGCCGACACACTTGGACTCTTCTTGGGGATTTGTGATACCATTGTCAGGCTCCGGAGCCTTACCTCCGGCGGGTGCTCCCGCAGGTTACCATCCCACTGGTTGGCGCAGTTGCGGCGGCAGGGAGCTGCTGGCAGCGGGTCCTTCTGTACGGATGTGCGGCTGCCAAGGGCCGACGGTCTGGAGAGCCGTGCGCTGTGGCGGGGATCGCTGCGGTAAGGTCCTCTAGTGGTGACACAGTATAGTGTGTCAGAGACAGAAGCTGGCTAAAGCTGTGTGCTAACAGCTAAATATGTCTCCTGTGCTGGGGGCAGCCATGTTGGAGACCAGAGTATTACCAATGAAGTTCCCAATCTGTGTCCAGCCAATCCTGCGTGTTCTCCCCTTTCAAAAGGGGGCTGGCTCAGAGGGAGAGTGCCAGTGCTTCACGTTACCTCCTTGTGAAAGGTTCTCCAGCTCTGTGCTCCCAGGTTACTTCTGGTTCCCTGATCCTGGTTGCTCTCATCTATCGGCATAGGCGTGCGCACGGGGGGTGCCTGGTGCGCACAGGCACCCCCTAATGCCCGGCACCCCCTGCACTCCACACCTGCTACTACAGCAGCACGCACAACACACGAGGATCGGATTGCCTGCTGCGCTGTAACACCCCCTCCCGTTGCGCCAGACAACCAGTCAGACTCACAGGCCGCCTCGCGATGTGACGCGCTGACGTCACACCGCGCGCCCACTCTCCCTTTCTCCCCGCCCACCCTGCGCTTCTGTCCTCCCGCCTGCGCTCCTCAGTCTCTCCACGTGTGCCCTACGCTGCCATTACAAGGACACACGCCAGCAGGACAGTGAGGGGACTGGGCACAGCTGAGCTGAGCCTGCCTGATTCTGACACAGAGAGTAAGTCACCGCTCACTGAGTGCTGCAGGGGCCAACCGTGGGGGGAGGGGGGGGGAGAGGGGAGCGGGATACTTTTCTGTATAAAAAAAGGAAGGGTTACCTCATGAGATATATATAATATATATATATATATATATATATGTGTATATATAATATATATATATATATATATATATTATATATATATAAAATATTAGCTGTGCCAAGCATTCAGTAGTTTCCTGAGTGCACCTATAAGCTATAGGTGCACTCAGTAAACCACTGATTGCTTGACTCAGCTAATAGATATAGATGTAAATAGATATGCATAGATAGATAGATGTATATATATGTGTGTATGTATGTATGTATGTATGTATGTATAAATATAAATCTGTATTGGGGCACCCGGACACCAATTCTCGCAACAGCTGGAGGTTTTTACATCAAAATTGATGTCAAATTTCCTGCTGTTGTGAGAATTGGTGTCTGGGTGCCAGCTATACAGATTTCTATTTTGAGGTTTCTTGCTGTGGAGTCATTAGGAGGGCACCGGCAAAGGTATTTCTTACTGGGAGTGCTGCTTCCATCCTCATCTTAGCAGGACACTCCAATCCATATACAGGTGAACGTTTCATTTTACTATATTAAAATATCGTATGTCCTGACAAAATTGTATCTTTTTATTGTGTAAGGGGCACATCTACAGTGGGCATTGTGTAAGGGGCCCAACTACTGTGTGGGCATTGTGTAAGGAACACTACTACTATGGGGATTGTGTAAGGGGCACAACTGCTGTGGGTATTGTGTGTAAGTGGCAGTAGACACCGAATGAAGGGAGGTGGAGGCTGAGGCACAGAACGAAGGTGGACAGGCTAAGAGACAGAGTGAAGGGTGGGAGGCTGAAAGATACAGATTGAAGGGAGGCAGGCTGAGAGACAGAGTAAAGGGTGGGAGGCAGAGAGGCACAGAGTAAAGGGGGGAGACTGAGAGACACAAAGTGAGGTGGATTGTGAGAGATGCATGGCAGGGAGACACAGGCGGAAGGTGATGATGTGGATGAGAGACGACACAGGAAGAAGATAATGGTGTGGCTGAGAGACGATGCAGGGAGGGGAGGAGATGGTGTGGTAGTGAGACGCAGGCAGAAGATGAGTGTGGCTGAGAGACACAGGCAGGAGATGAGGGTGTGGCTGAGAAATGCAGAGGACAGTAGGTGATACAAGTCTGGTTGAATCTCTGGTGCATGATGATGATCTTGGTTATATTCCTGCACAAACAGGCATCTTCTGGACCATGTAATCTCATACATGAATAGTGATCGCCAACTGAAGACACCGTCTGCCCAGGGAGGACATTTCTTCAGAGATTCCCCATTGAGAGAAACCACCATATAGGTAAGGTGCATATGGAATGGAAAGGAATGCTCCCAGAGTAATGAGAAACAGGTATCGTGTCATATTGACACTCCCCTATTTGCAGTGGCCAAGCCTAGTGGCGTCGAGACAGGTGGGGAGAGGGTACAAATTACCTGGGCCCAGGTCTGATAGAGGGGCCCAGGTCCACGCCTCCTTTGATTAGGCCATGCCCCCTGAAAAGTACCTGGGTCCAGCCAGGCTCTCTACTACCCTGGCTTGGAGGCATGCCATGCTTCTGTGAGTGGGTGCTTCAGATGTGCTAGACATGCCCCCAATGCCATGCCCTCTGCATGCTGTGGTCACACATTCTCTAGTGTGGGCAGGGGGGCCCAGGAAGTTGTTGTACCAGGGCCCAGAATTTCTCTTGGCTGCCCTGGCCAGGCCTCTTGTGTTATGTATTTTATATTGATTTGAGTGTCAATAGGCGCTGCTAGACATGCCCAGTAGGTGGTGCTAAACATGCCCCTCCGACCGTGCACCCCCTAATAAAATGTTCTGCGCACGCCTATGTCTATCGGTTACCTAAACGCTGCTGAAGTCCTGCTGTCTAAGTCAGTTGCCACTCGTGGAAGCGCTCACAGGGTCCCAGCTCGTAGAGGAGCTCCAGGTGCTAACGGCAGTTCCCGCAGCCATCTTCATTTTTTCAAAGTCCAAGTTCTTCAGCCTCGTCTTTCAATCACAAACCACAGTCTTCATTTCTTCAAAGTCCAAATTCTTCAGCCTCGTCTTTCAATCACAAACCACAGTCTTCATTTCGTCAAAGTCCAAGTACTTCAGCCTCGTCTTTTAATCATAAAACACAGTCTTCAGTTCTTCTTTACCGGAGTTCTTCAGCTTCACTCTTCAAGTCATTTAACCATAGACTCTAATTCTTCCAGTTTCTTCTATTTCTCCAATATTCGTGTACACCAGGGGTGGGGAACCTTTTTTCTACCGAGGGCCATTTGGATATTTATAAAATCCTTCGGGGGCCATACAAAAATTCTCAACTTAAAAAATGACTGCCCCCCAGTAGGTCTGCCCCTTAGAGGTACTGTGTGTGCGTGCCGGAGTCGCGCACGCGCCCAAAAAATGGGTGTGGCCAGTTAAAATGGGACGTGATACACATATGCCCCCAATAGTGCGGTGCCAGATCCACAATTGCCCCCACAGTGCTATTGTATACAGATGCCCCCACAGTGCCAGGTATACAGATGTCCCCACAGTACCAGGTATACAGATGCCCCCACAGTGCCAGGTATACAAATGCCCCTCACAGTGCCAATTATACAGATGCCACCACAGTGCCAGGTATACAAATGCCCCCCACAGTGCCAGGTATGCAAATGCCCCCCACAGTGCCAGGTATACCGATGCCCCCACAGTGCCAGGTATACAGATGTCCCCACAGTGCCAGGTATACAGATGCCCCCACAGTGCCAGGTATACAAATGCCCCTCACAGTGCCAGTTATACAGATGCCCCCACAGTGCCAGGTATACAAATGCCCTCCACAGTGCCAGGTATACAAATGCCCCCCCACAGTGCCAGGTATACAGATGCCCCCACAGTGCCAGGTATACAAATGCCCCCACAGTGCCAGGTATACAGATGTCCCCACAGTGCCAGGTATACAGATTCCCCCACAGTGCCAGGTATACAGATGCCCCCACAGTGCCAGGTATACAGATGCCCCAACAGTGCCAGGTATACAGATGCCCTCCCCTCTCCCCTCTGTGCTGCTTACCGTGCTCCTTTCGGCGGGACACGGAGGAGAGCGCGGCTGTCGGGTGGGAGCGGCGGCGTGTAGTACTTCAAACCAGCCACCGGTTCGAGAGCCAATCAGAGCTCGCGGACCGGCAGCCGCGGCTCCTGATTGGCTGCCGGTCCGCGAGCTCTGATTGGCTCACTGACTGGCCTCTGGTTTGAAGTACTACACGCCACCGCTCCCACCCGACAGCCGCGCTCTCCTCCCTGTTCTGACAGCTGAGACATGCTGCCGCCGGACTGAGCGGCAGCGTGTCTCACTGACACAAGCTGGTGGGCCGGACAAAGCGGCTTCGCGGGCCGTATACGCCCCCCGGGCCGGAGGTTCCCCACCCCTGGTGTACAGCCCGATTATTCATTAAAACTGCAGTTGTCTTCCTACGAAGTTCTCCTTTTCTTTACGCCCTCTGGCCAACGTTAACACTTAGTTTGGCTTCCACCCCATGAGGAGGAATTACATTCAGTCACCTCGTTTACTCTCCTCACAGGTAGCTGTCCCTACAGCCAAAATTCGGTTGTTGAAACCCCAACTTACACCGAGTGTGACAACCATCTTACAACACACAGTTCTTTGCTGTGGAGTCATGACCAGTAATGGCTCATCTGTTTCACAGAAAGCTGGCTCTGTTTGATGTGTAAGATGGAGTATAGGTCAAGAATAGAAGATCTGGGTAATTGGATGTCATTGGATTTAATGCGGGTCATAGCATGTGATTTTAGCCCTAATAAATCTGCTTGGCCTACTTGTACTATTGTCTGTTCTTCTATAGTGCCTAGGCTTGCTTATCGGAGTGTTATGGAATTAATGGACATTGACAAAAGTCCAGAAAAACGTAACTCCATGTTTTCACATTACTTGTTAGCTCACGGTGGTTTTCATTGTCCATCACCCACTAATTAATTTTTGATACAAGCATTTTTATAGGCCTGATGGTGTCCATTTAAATGAGGATGGGCACTGTTTTTTTATTGAGGTGTGATACCCAACTAAAGTACTCTTTATAGGCCTAAAGAACCTTCAGCATAATTTATACCGGTATCATTTGTTTTATTTAAATGGAACTATAGGTACTGCCCTGTGCTGTGGGTTTTCCAGGACTGCAGGGGTTAATTTACCTACTCCCTGTCTGTCCATCCCCTGCTGCAGCTATGAAGAAGCAGTTAGGACCTAGGAGACAGTATCTGGACGTTGGACCCACCGGAGCAAGAGCGGGAAACTTCCAGGGGCTCAGCCATGAGAGTTTAAAAAGGACCTTGACCATTGAGGGGAAGGAAGGTGCCTGGGGAAAGGACAGAGGCAGCGCTGCAAGGAAGCGCTCTCTGTCTGCACAGTGTGAGGTAGCCGGAGGCAGAGAGAAACTGTGCTGACAGGAGTCCTGAGGTGTTCTCTGTGAGAGCAGTTATTCGCTGCAAGAGTTACCTGCCTCTGTGAGGAGATCATCAGGCAGGTCCTTTAGCAACAGCACTGACAGGACTTTACAAGCTGAGCTTCATGCCAGTGCGATCAGGTGACTGTGTTCTAGTGCCTGTGTCACATAAGGGAAAGCAGTTCCGCCTCTGAAGAGGGGCTGTGGGCAGTGATTGACAGTGACATGGCTGCCGGCAGCTAATGCAGAGTGCTGATAAGTGCTTATTTAAGTGAGGAGATAGTCTGTGACCGATTAAAAAATGTAAAGATTAATAAGTGCCCGGGTCCTGATGGAATTCACCCAAGGGTTCTAATGCAGCTTCGCTCTGAACTTGCAAGACCGCTATTTTTGATCTTTAAAGATTCAGTTATATCAGGTATGGTTCCCAAAGACTGGCGTATAGCGGAAGTAGTGCCAATAATCAAAAAGGGAAGTAAAGCTGAACCAGGTAATTATAGACCAGTTAGTCTTACATCTATAGTGGGGAAAGTATTGGAAGGTATTCTAAGGGATAGTATTCAGAAGTTCCTTAAAGCCAATAAGGTCATTAAAAGGAATCAACATGGATTTGTGAAGGACAGATCATGTCAAACCAACTTACTTGGCTTTTATGAAACAGTAAGTGCAAACCTTGATCAGGGTAAGGCGGTGGATGTAATCTTTTTAGACTTTGCCAAAGCTTTCGACACAGTACTACACATGTGACTTATCTATAAGCTACAAGAAATAGGGCTAGGGAGCACAATATGCACTTGTGGCAAAAATTGGTTAGATAATAGGGAGCAGCGCATTGTGGTTAATGGATCATTTTCAAATTGGACTGAAGTGCTAAGTGGTGTGCCACAAGGGTCTGTACTAGGACCACTATTGTTCAACATTTTCATTATTGACCTAACAGTAGGTCTAGAGAGCATGGTGTCAATTTTTGCAGACGATACCATATTGTGTGAGGCTATAAATACGGAGGGGGTTGCTGAGTCTCTTCAGAATGACTTAGTTAAACTAGAAGCATGGGCAGCCAAATGGAGAATGCGCTTCAATACAGACAATGCACTGTGGTAGCAAGAACAAAAATTATACCTACATACTAAATGGGGTAATATTAGGGGATTCTGTACTGGAAAAGGACTTAGGTGTTTACATAGATGGCAAACTAAGCAGCAGTACCCAAAGTAGGATTGCAGCAAAGAAGGCTAATAAGATATTAGAATGCATCAAACGGGGAATTGATGCAAGGGACGAGAGTGTTATACTCCCATTGTATAAATCACTAATGAGGCCACATCTTGAATACTGTGTACAATTTTGGGCACCATACTACAAAAAGGATATCCTGGAGCTAGAAAAGGTTCAGAGGCGGGCGACCAAACTAATTAAGGGCATGGAGACGCTGGAATACGAGGAAAGGCTTGCAAGGCTAGGCATGTTTACACTGGAAAAGAGGAGACTAAGAGGGGACATGATCAACATCTACAAATATATAAGGGGATAATACACAGAGCTTGCGTGGGACCTGTTTTTGGTAAGATCAGCACAGAGGACATGCGGACACTCGCTTAGGTTAGAGGATAGGAAATTCTGCACAATGCGGCGTAAAGGTTTTTTCACAGTAAGAACAATACGTGTTTGGAATTCCCTGCCTGAGGGAGTTGTAATGGCAGACTCAGTCAACACCTTTAAGAATGGGTTAGATAAATTCCTAATGCATAAGGATATCCAGGGTTATGGTGCATAGTCACACACTATAGTTACTATAAAAAGAGGAATAAAACACAACGGCTGACATCAGCATCAGACAAAATTTAGACCAAAATAATCCTGCATAGGAGACCACAAATAGGTTGAACTCGATGAACAAATTGCCATTTTTCAACCTTAGATACTATGTTACTATGTTACTATGACTGACATGTCTTCTAGAGTGCAGGCTAGGCTCATATTACACTGCAAACCTCTGCACATTGTGATCGATTGTGGTAGAAAACAGCTACAAACTTTTGAAAGTCACTTATACAGTGAACAGTAATACAGTTCCACACAATTCTACAGGAGTAATCACTGTCAGGAACTAATACAGCTAAAGGTTACCTGCTCCCAAGCTGATATTGTATATCAACATTAACATTGTCTTGCAAAAAATAGGAGAAAGCTAAATAGAAGATATTTTGAAAGAACTACCTTATCCTGTTGCATATATTTAATAACTTGATAGTAAGATTCCTAAACTGAAAAGACTGCAACAATTGTACAAAGAGAAACTTTAATACTGTATTAATACAATGTTTTGCCTACAAAGTTGCAATTGCACTCAGAACACTAATGTTGCAAAGACGTAGCTGTTAAAAGAATACTCAGCTCATCTAGGTATACCGAAGCAAGAAGCTGAATTTAGTGAATAAGACTAAAATCTTGCAAGAAACAATCTTCTAAACAGAAGAGGCACACAAGGAGAGAAACTTGCACATTCATTAAGGAAAAGGCAGTTAAAAGCGTATACTTTTGCATGTTTTGTCAGATCGTCAAGCAGATAACACTGTTTATTCTTAATTGACTCCGCCAAAAGTCTCACAGAAGAGTCATAACTGCATTTTAAGTGCACCACCTTTACAGACCCAGCTGGTCAACGATGTTGCATATGTTTATATATGGTTCAGGGGAGGTGAGATTTAATGTGATGTGGTGATGTTAAATTTGTTGTTATATTTACTTGTTTTACAAAATGTTATGATTGATGTACAACTTCCTATAGTATTTATTTTGGTCCGCACAACTTTAACGCAGCATTTGGTATTGTAATTGAGTATGGAAAAAATACTTTTCTTCTGCATAGCCAAATCACCTTGAGTTTCCAAGCTCAGGTCACTCTATCGGTTGTGAACACAGGAACTTGAAACTACAAAATGTTAGTGCATTATATGAATATATGATTTGTACAGCCATTTAAGCAACCATGGTTGTTCAAGCCAGTGGCGCGCGGTGAGGTCAGTGGCTGGTGAGGCACTGCAGCCATAATGTTCGCTGAGTCCCGCCGATGAGCCCTACCGCTGCCGAGCTGATACCCGCTACCACCCCCAAGTTGATGCCAGTTACCGCCGACGTCCCTGATGCATCAGCTTGTGCAGGTGAGGGATCTTTTCAGATCCCTCCCCACTGTCAGAGACAGACAAGCAGACAGACAGAGGATGTGAGAGGATGGTGGAAAGAGACACATAGAGGAAAGAGGCAGACAGGCAGATAGACAGACAGAGGATGTGAGAGTATGGTGGAAAGGGACACAGAGGAAAGAGACAGACAGAGGATGTGAGAGGATGGTGGAAAGAGACACAGAGAGGAAAGAGACAGACAGGCAACAGAGGATGTGAGAGGATCGTGGAAAGAGACACATAGAGGAAAGAGACAGACAGGCAGACAGACAGAGGATGTGAGAGGATGGTGGAAAGATATACATAGAGTAAACAGACAGGCAGAGGATGTGAGAGGATGGTGGAAAGAGACACACAGAGGAAAGAGACGGACAGGCAGAGGATGTGAGAGGATGGTGGAAACAGATTTTGCTTTAGCTTGTGACTAAAAGACCAGTGACCACTACCCAATCAGAGCACCGATCGCAGTAGCGGCCACATGGCCCGACACACAGTGTGAACCGGCCCAGCAGAAAGGGGCATGGGACCGACCTGGGGGGGACTAGCTTGGCTCCCAATGTCACAGGCACACAGTGCTACAGATCACCATGGATCCAACACTGTCCCAGATGTGCTAGGCAATTGCTAGGGGCCGGCTCTTGGGGGTCACCGTGACTGTAGACATGCCCCCTTCCTCACATAGAACCTTTCTCATACTGGCAGGCAGACTCAGCAGCGGTCCCTCCTTGCAAGAATGCCCTCGCACCCTGCGTGGCTCCCAGCACCTGTAGAGATCCCCCCCTGTCACAGAGTATGACCATGGATCCATGAACCTCCCCTCCATGACACTCCCGGCTCACCTGGACACCTGTCGGTGGTGCAGTTTACAGAGAGGATCTGGATAGGGTGCAAACAACTCTGTAATCAGGCAGGGCCGTCTTTTCGTATGGGCTCTATGGGCTCTTGCCCAAGGGCCCCAGGAGTCTAAGGGCCCTAGGCTGATAGCTGAGGGTCCCCTCTTTCCAGGGGTACAAGATTTTTTTAAATCGGCCCAGGGGAACCGGAGATATCTGACTTCGAAGCAGTGGTCCCCATCCAAGACTGTTAATTGCTCTTCCCAGCCAGATATCTCTGGTTCTGTCTAACTTAGAGTTTTTTGAGGATATTCTCCAAAATATGGGACTCCCCCCTTTCAGTGGACATTGGTAGCTTGTCTCTACTATGCCCAGAACCAGAGATATAAGCCTTTCATGCAACTGGTCCCTGCTCCAGCTCCACATATCTGGTTTGCAGTTTTATACTTTTGCCGGTGGATTGCTCTGGCTCCTGAACTCTGATCCCCAAGTTCCCAGAACTTCTTGAAAGGTGGGACTCTCTAGTTTTTTTTATCGCTTTCAAAGCTAAGAAATCTATTTTCCAGGAACTGGAGATATCTGCAGTCAACCAAGCCTCCCTCCCATCGAAAATGATGAATATTAAGTCCACTCCACTATCCACCCCTCCCCCGCGTATTACACACCCCTTACCACCCTGGAAGTTATGTAAAAGGGCCCCTTTATTCATCCCGATGCCTCTTCTACAGTTTAGTGTTCTCCCTCCCACCCCATCTTCCACCATCTGTGCAGTAAAGGAGTAATTAGTAGAAATTACTGCTCCAGGTCCTCCATGCTGAGTGGCAGATAGAACACCCGCTACCGCTCACGGGACATCAATGCTGCGGCTGATAGCACCCCCATCCCTACCGCTGGAGGATGGGTAGGGGGCCCAGTGCATCGCTGTGCCCAGGGGCCTACACTGCTGTTAAGACGGCCCTGTAATCAGGCACCCTCCTAACTGTGGCGCCCGCGCCTTACACAGCCTTGTATGCAGAACCAGCCCTAACCAATTTGATGCCCAAGGCAAGCTTTTGGCTGGTGCCCCCTAGCACTGCTGCTAGTTCCACCTCTAATCCAGCAGCCCTCTCCCAGCAAAGCAGCTGTAATGCAGAGATTACAGCAGCAGCCAGGAACACCCATCACCCCTCACCCATAGCGACCCTCATTTTAGTGCCCTATGACATCAAGAGCATTGGTGACCCCATATTTTAAATAGGGACAGTGTGCTCGCGGGCCAAAAACTGGTGACATTACACCACACTGGTAACGCTCCTTGTTGATATTACACATACCGTATCCTCCTTGTTGACATTTACACCAAACGGTAACGCTCCTGGTTGACATTACACCATACCGTAACAATCCTTGTTGACATTACACATACCGTATTGCTCATTATTCACATTACACCTCACAGTAGTGCCCATTATACACATTCCGCCACACAGTATTAGTGGCCACTGTACAAATAATACCCCACATTAGTAATGACATAATGCACATAATGCCACTCAGTAATGCCCCACATTAGTAATGCTAGTGTGCTTTGTGGGATGGCACAATGGCTGCAGGGAGACAGTATCACTGTTTCCGCAAAGGCACATGGGAGGAGTGCTGCTGGTCATGCACAGCTGCCCTACTACCGTGGGCATATTTTATGCTCCTCACTGCCCTCACTTACTGCTCTTGGAGTCCTGGCTCGTAAGCTCCCGCTGCTGCCGGCTCCCAGCTGAGAAGCCTGATTGGAGCTGAAAGCTCTGATCGCGGTAGTCAGCCCGAAGCAGTACCTGGTGGGTCTAGCAAGTGGTGGACCCAGGTGCAAAAATATATATCCCCATCCCCCCACCCCACTAGAGAAATACGAGGCACTTAATAACAGGCTGCTATCAGTGAACGTGCTTAATCCACAACAGCGCTTCCACCACATGCTTCCTTCCTTGTGTGTCCTAAATGCCCCCAGTGTCTCCCTGACATCCCATCTCAACAGCAGCGTGTTCCCTACATCCCCACTACACATCACATCACATCACTGCACTAAATCTCTTCTAAATGTCGCACTACATCACTAACTCTTTTTGCAGCATTAAATCACCACACTACATACCTACCCACTATACACTGCTCTACATCAGTACACAATTTCCCCCCAGTATGAGGCACTAAATTACTACTGCACCCCCCATATATGTCGCAGTACGTTTCTACACTAAATCACTATACTAAATACCCTCATATACGCTGAAATACATCACTACACTAAATACCACCTTATACGCCGCCCTACATCACTACACTAAATACCCCCTTATACGTGCACTACATGACTACACTAAACACGCACTTATATGCGCACTACATCAATACACTAAATACGCCCTTAAACGCGCACTACATCACTACACTAAATACGCCCTTATACATGCACTACACTAAATACGCCCTTATACGCGCACTACATCACTACACTAAATACGCCATTATATGCGCACTACATCACTACACTAAATACGCCGCACTACATCACTACACTAAATACGCCCTTATACGCCGCACTACATCACTACACTAAATACGCTGCACTAAATGACTGCAGTGTACTACATTCCACACAATAACATTTTACACATCCTTGTGCCACCCTCCACATGAACTTATTATGATGAAGTCCTCTCTCTATCCACCGGAGCTTTAGAGTCAGTCAAGGGCGACACAGCGACATGGTAAAGTGGTAGGAGGAGACAGGGCCCTTGGGAGAGAGCTGGATAAAGCAGAAGAGAAGTGGTGGAAGGAGAGGGCGGGGTTTGGTCCTACAGCTGGGACAGTGCTAGGTAGAGGGTAAGTGGGGACTGACTGAGGGGAAGTAGAGGGCGGGGCCTTATCCTCAGGCCGGGACAGAGCAGGGTAGAGGGATAGTTGCAGGGCTGTCTGTGTGCAAGAAAGAGGCGGGGCCTGATCCTCAGGCCGGGACAGAGCAGGGTAGAGGGATAGTTACAGGACTGGCTGTGAAAAAGAAGGGGCGGGGCTTGATCCTCAGGCCGAGACAGAGCAGGGTACAGGGATAGTTGCAGGGCTGTCTGTGTGCAAGAAAGGGGCGGGGCCTGATCCTCAGGCCAGGATAGAGCAGGGTAGAAGGATAGTTACAGGGTTGGCTGTGAGAAAGAAGGGGGCGGGGCTTGATCCTCAGGCCGGGACAGATCAGGGTAGAAGGATAGTTGCAGGGCTGAATGTGAGGAAGAAGGGGGCGGGGCTTGGTCCTCCAGCAGGGACAGATCAGGAAAAAGGGAACTGGGGACTGCTGAGGGGAAGAAGGGGACGGTGTCCGGACCAGAGCAGGTTAGAAGGGAATCGGGGACTTTGGTGGCCGAGTGGAAGAAGGGGGCGGGGCTTGATCTTTCAGCCTGGATAGACTGAGGGGAATCGAGGACGGGAAGAAGTGTTGCGGGGCTTGGTCCTCTGGCTGGGAGAGAGCACACCCCGCACAGGGCTTAAGGGGGCTGGCCTAGTCATATTAACAAGAGATCGCGGGGTAGAGGGGAAGAAGGGGGCTGGCCTGGTCCTGTGGACAGGAGGGAGCACTGGCAGAGATTAAGAAGGAAGCGATTTTGTCTTGCAGTAACTGTTAACTAAGAGGAGGGGACCCGTTCTCTCCGTTCTCACCACGACCACATTGCATTCCTGGTAACGACCCCGCAGCATCTCGGCAGTGTCTAGGGCCATCTCTGCTTGTACCAGGTCCAGATGTAATGACAGGACCGGCCCTGCCCACTGCCCTATCACAGCTTCCTCAGTGACAGGGGCATGCTTTCATGTGAGCTGACAGCACGCCCCTGTCAAAGCAGCACTCCTAGTAAGTGCCGCTTCTACTGCTTTTTTAATAAGCTTTCACTGCCCAGTGCTTGGCTCCGCCCCCCACTTCCGGCCCTTTACACTGAAAGTGGGAAGCACCGACAGCGGTGCCTCTGACACACATTTAACACAGATATTTACAGGGTAAAAATGATTAAAATAATATGAAGGCTAAAGCAGATACTTATGAGACAGAATATGTGTCATAAGTACAGAGCCGGCCCTAACCAATATGATGCCCTAGGCAAGATTTTGGCTGGTGCCCCCTAGCACCACCGCTGGTTCCGCCTCTGACCTTGCACCTCTTTCCCAGCACCATCACCCCTCACCCATAGCGGTCCTTATTTTGGTGTTTGTACCCCCTATATTTTAAATAGGAACAGTTCGCACATTTGGCACACAGCCCAAAAAGGGGTGTGTTTTTGCTGACAAGGGGCATTGCCACACAATAGTATCCCCAATTCCAATTACGCCACACAGTACTGCAACTATATTCACATTTGATCATGTGATAGTGTCCATAATTCATATTACATCCCACAGTAGTATCACTTTACCTTATAAACGTTACTCCTCACAGTAGAGCCCCTTATTCACATTACATCACACTGAATTGCTCCTTATTCACATTACACCACACCCTATTGCTCTTTATTCAGATTAGACGACACAGTAGTGCCCTTTCTATGCGCAAGGCCACATAGTAGAGCACCTTATACATATAATGCCACACATTAGTAATGCATTTATACACATAATTCCACACAGTAATGCCCCTTATACATATGAGACACATTATTAATGTCCTTATAAACATAATGCACCTTACACATTATGACAGCCTTTATTAATGCCCTTTTACACATAATGTCCCTTACACATATGCCGCACATTATTAATACCCTTATACACATAATGACACACATAGTGCCCCCTACACATTTGCTGCACATTATTAGTGCCCCTATACACATGACACACATACAGTAGTACCCTGTTACACATATGCCGCACATTATTAATGCCCTTATATACATAATGACACACATATTTTGCACATTATTAATGCATTTTTACATGACACACATAATGCTCCTTACACATATTCCGAACACTACTGCACAACCAACCCACTCACATGCACAAAGTCATGCCACTAACACTGTGACCTCTGTCTCTGCTTGAATACAGATGTATCCTCATAAATCTTGCCTCAATGCTAACGTTGGGCACCTTTTTTCTATTAAAATGAAACTTATTTGCAGTGCTATGTGGCTAGGATGCACAAGCAGCTTCTGCTGATTAAAATGATATGCAGCATGCCTATATACTGTGTGAGACTGTGGCTGTATCTGCATATGAAATGCTACACACAGAATATAGACATGCCGCATATCATTTTAATCAGCAGAAGCTGCTGATGCCCCTAGGCATATCAAATGCCCTAGGCAATTGCCTAGTTTGCCTATACCTAAGGCCGGCTCTGCATAAGTATATCTTCTTTGTATTATTTTAATCAGTAATGACAGGGGAGGCACTGCCTCCCTTGCCTCCCCTGACTGCACGTCCCTGGGTCAAGCTTATTTGAAATATAATTTGTGTAATAAATCAAATTTCTTTGAAGACAGTCCATATAATTCACTGTGTCTTAAGTAAACCTGCTTACCACTCTGTTCAAACTGCAGACCTTGAATCTAGGAAGTGGATATTACTAACCTGGTAAGGTGTTCAAAAAACCACGCACCACACTAACTTACCTTATGACTGTGGGTAGTTTACAGATGGTTTGTTCAGAGCAGTGGTTCCCAAACTCTGTTCTAGGGACCCCCAACAGTTCATGTTTTCTCTAACGTCCTAGTGGATGCTGGGGACTCCGTCAGGACCATGGGGATTAGCGGCTCCGCAGGAGACAGGGCACAAAAATAAAGCTTTAGGATCAGGTGGTGTGCACTGGCTCCTCCCCCCATGACCCTCCTCCAAGCCTCAGTTAGGTTTTTGTGCCTGTCCGAGCAGGGTGCAATCTAGGTGGCTCTCCTAAAGAGCTGCTTAGAAAAAGTTTTTAGGTTTTTTATTTTCAGTGAGTCCTGCTGGCAACAGGCTCACTGCAACGAGGGACTTAGAGGAGAAGAAGTGAACTCACCTGCGTGCAGGATGGATTGGCTTCTTAGGCTACTGGACACCATTAGCTCCAGAGGGATCGAACACAGGCCCAGCCATGGAGTCCGGTCCCGGAGCCGCGCCGCCGACCCCCTTGCAGATGCCGAAAAGCGAAGAGGTCCAGAAACCGGCGGCAGAAGACTTTTCAGTCTTCATGAGGTAGCGCACAGCACTGCAGCTGTGCGCCATTGTTGTCACACACTTCACACCAGCGGTCACGGAGGGTGCAGGGCGCTGCAGGGGGCGCCCTGGGCAGCAATGAGAATACCTTGTTCTGGCTAAAAAATACATCACATATAGCCCTTGGGGCTATATGGATGTATTTAACCCCTGCCAGGTCTCACAAACTCCGGAGAAGAGCCCGCCGAAATAGGGGGCGGGGCCTATCTCCTCAGCACACGGCGCCATTTTCCTGCTCAGCTCCGCTGCGAGGAAGGCTCCCAGGACTCTCCCCTGCACTGCACTACAGAAACAGGGTAAAAAAGAGAGGGGAGGGGCACTTTTTTTGGCGTTTTTGATATATATTAAGCTGCTATAAGGGAGACAACTCTTCTATAGGGTTGTTCCTATATATTTATAGCGCTTGGGTGTGTGCTGGCAAACTCTCCCTCTGTCTCCCCAAAGGGCTAGTGGGGTCCTGTCTTCGATAAGAGCATTCCCTGTGTGTCTGCTGTGTGTCGGTACGTGTGTGTCGACATGTATGAGGACGATGTTGGTGTGGAGGCGGAGCAATTGCCGGTAATGGTGATGTCACCCCCTAGGGAGTCGACACCGGAATGGATGGCTTTATTTATGGAATTACGTGATAATGTCAGCACATTACAAAAATCAGTTGACGACATGAGACGGCCGGAAAACCAGTTAGTACCTGTACAGGCGTCTCAGACACCGTCAGGGGCTGTAAAACGCCCTTTACCTCAGTCGGTCGACACAGACCCAGACACGGACACCGAATCTAGTGTCGACGGTGAAGAAACAAACGTATTTTCCAGTAGGGCCACACGTTATATGATCACGGCAATGAAGGAGGCTTTACATATCTCTGATACTGCATGTACCACAAAAAGGGGTATTATGTGGGGTCTGAAAAAACTACCTGTAGTTTTTCCTGAATCAGACGAATTGAATGAAGTGTGTGATGAAGCGTGGGTTAACCCCGATAGAAAACTGCTAATTTCAAAGAAGTTATTGGCATTATATCCTTTCCCGCCAGAGGTTAGGGCGCGCTGGGAAACACCCCCTAGGGTGGATAAGGCGCTCACACGCTTATCAAAACAAGTGGCGTTACCGTCTCCTGAAACGGCCGCCCTCAAGGATCCAGCAGATAGGAGGCTGGAAACTACCCTGAAAAGTATATACACTCATACTGGTGTTATACTGCGACCAGCCATCGCCTCTGCATGGATGTGCAGTGCTGGGGTGGTTTGGTCGGATTCCCTGACTGAAAATATTGATACCCTGGATAGGGACAGTATTTTACTGACTATAGAGCATTTAAAGGATGCATTTCTATATATGCGAGATGCACAGAGGGATATTTGCACTCTGGCATCGGGAGTAAGTGCGATGTCCATATCTGCCAGAAGAAGTTTATGGACGCGACAATGGTCAGGTGATGCGGATTCCAAACGGCATATGGAAGTATTGCCGTATAAGGGGGAGGAATTATTTGGGGTCGGTCTATCGGATTTGGTGGCCACGGCAACAGCCAGGAAATCCACCTTTTTACCTCAGGTCCCCTCCCAACAGAAAAAGACACCGTCTTTTCAGCCGCAGTCCTTTCGTTCCTATAGGAACAAGCGGGCGAAAGGACAGTCATATTTGCCCCGAGGCAAAGGAAAGGGTAAGAGAGTGCACCAAGCAGCTTCTTCCCAGGAGCAGAAGCCCCCCCCGGCTTCTGCAAAGCCCTCAGCATGACGTTGGGGCTTTACAAGCTGACTCAGGGGCGGTGGGGGGTCGACTCAAGAATTTCAGCGCACAGTGGGCTCACTCACAGGTGGACCTCTGGATCCTGCAGATAATATCTCGGGGTTACAGGTTGGAATTCGAGAAGTCTCCCCCGCGCCGGTTCCTAAAGTCTGCTCTGCCAACGTCTCCCTCAGACAGGGCGACGGTATTGGAAGCCATTCACAAGCTGTATTCTCAGCAGGTGATAGTCAAGGTACCCCTCCTACAACAGGGAAAGGGGTATTATTCCACACTATTTGTGGTACCGAAGCCGGACGGCTCGGTAAGACCTATTCTAAATCTGAAATCTTTGAACCTGTACATACAAAAATTCAAGTTCAAGATGGAGTCACTCAGAGCAGTGATAGCGAATCTGGAAGAAGGGGACTTTATGGTGTCCCTGGACATCAAGGATGCTTACCTGCATGTCCCAATTTGCCCTTCACATCAAGGGTACCTCAGGTTCGTGGTGCAAAACTGTCATTATCAGTTTCAGACGCTGCCGTTTGGATTGTCCACGGCACCTCGGGTCTTTACCAAGGTAATGGCCGAAATGATGTTTCTTCTACGAAGAAAAGGCGTATTAATTATCCCTTACTTGGACGATCTCCTGATAAGGGCAAGGTCCAGGGAACAGCTGGGGGACGTAGTAGCACTAACCCAAATAGTGCTACAACAGCACGGGTGGATTCTGAATTTTCCAAAATCTCAATTGACCCCGACGACACGTCTGCTGTTCCTGGGAATGATTCTGGACACGGTTCAGAAAAAGGTGTTTCTTCCGGAGGAGAAAGCCAAGGAGTTATCCGAACTTGTCAGGAACCTCCTAAAACCAGGGAAAGTGTCTGTGCATCAATGCACAAGAGTCCTGGGAAAGATGGTGGCTTCTTACGAAGCGATTCCATTCGGCAGATTCCACACACGAACTTTTCAGTGGGATCTGCTGGACAAATGGTCCGGATCGCATCTGCAGATGCATCAGCGGATAACCTTATCGCCACGGACAAGGGTGTCTCTTCTGTGGTGGTTGCAGAGTGCTCATCTGTTAGAGGGCCGCAGATTCGGCATACAGGACTGGGTCCTGGTGACCACGGATGCCAGTCTGAGAGGCTGGGGAGCGGTCACACAGGGAAGAAACTTCCAGGGAGTATGGTCAAACCTGGAGATGTCTCTTCACATAAATATACTGGAGCTAAGAGCGATTTACAATGCTCTAAGCCTGGCAAAACCCCTGCTTCAGGGTCAGCCGGTGTTGATCCAGTCGGACAACATCACGGCAGTCGCCCACGTAAACAGACAGGGCGGCACAAGAAGCAGGAGAGCAATGGCAGAAGCTGCAAGGATTCTTCGCTGGGCGGAAGATCATGTGATAGCACTGTCAGCAGTGTTCATTCCGGGAGTGGACATGATTGTGAACCGTTGGGAAAAACCAAAGGTGGACATGATGGCGTCTCGCCTCAACAAAAAACTGGACAGGTATTGCGCCAGGTCAAGAGACCCTCAGGCAATAGCTGTGGACGCTCTGGTAACGCCGTGGGTGTTCCAGTCAGTGTATGTGTTTCCTCCTCTGCCTCTCATACCAAAAGTACTGAGAATTATACGGCAAAGGGGAGTAAGAACGATACTCGTGGCTCCGGATTGGCCAAGAAGAACTTGGTACCCGGAACTTCAGGAGATGCTCACGGAAGATCCGTGGCCTCTACCTCTAAGACGGGACCTGCTTCAGCAGGGACCGTGTCTATTCCAAGACTTACCGCGGCTGCGTTTGACGGCATGGCGGTTGAATGCCGAATTCTAAGGGAAAAAGGCATTCCGGAAGAGGTCATTCCTACACTGGTAAAAGCCAGGAAGGAGGTGACTGCACAACATTATCACCGCATTTGGAGAAAATATGTTGCGTGGTGTGAGGCCAGGAAGGCCCCCACGGAGGAATTTCAATTGGGTCGATTCCTACATTTCCTGCAAACAGTATTGTCTATGGGCCTCAAGTTGGGGTCCATTAAGGTTCAAATTTCGGCCCTGTCGATTTTCTTCCAAAAAGAATTGGCTTCAGTTCCTGAAGTCCAGACTTTTGTAAAAGGAGTACTACATATACAGCCCCCGGTTGTGCCCCCAGTGGCTCCGTGGGACCTTAATGTAGTTTTGGATTTTCTCAAATCCCATTGGTTTGAGCCACTCAAATCGGCGGATTTGAAATATCTTACATGGAAAGTAACCATGCTACTGGCCCTGGCTTCAGCCAGGAGAGTGTCAGAATTGGCGGCTTTATCGTATAAAAGCCCATATCTGATTTTCCATTCGGACAGGGCAGAACTGCGGACGCGTCCTCATTTGCTGCCTAAGGTGGTGTCAGCGTTTCACCTGAACCAGCCTATTGTGGTGCCTGCGGCTACTAGCGATTTGGAGGATTCCAAGTTGCTGGACGTTGTCAGGGCATTGAAAATATATATTTCAAGGACGGCTGGAGTCAGAAAATCTGACTCGCTGTTTATACTGTATGCACCCAACAAGCTGGGTGCTCCTGCTTTTAAGCAGACGATTGCTCGTTGGATTTGTAGCACAATTCAACTTGCACATTCTGTGGCAGGCCTGCCACAGCCTAAATCTGTCAAGGCCCATTCCACAAGGAAGGTGGGCTCATCCTGGGCGGCTGCCCGAGGGGTCTCGGCATTACAACTCTGCCGAGCAGCTACGTGGTCGGGGGAGAACACGTTTGTAAAATTCTACAAATTTGATACCCTGGCTAAAGAGGACCTGGAGTTCTCTCATTCGGTGCTGCAGAGTCATCCGCACTCTCCCGCCCGTTTGGGAGCTTTGGTATAATCCCCATGGTCCTGACGGAGTCCCCAGCATCCACTAGGACGTTAGAGAAAATAAGATTTTACTTACCGATAAATCTATTTCTCGTAGTCCGTAGTGGATGCTGGGCGCCCATCCCAAGTGCGGATTGTCTGCAATACTTGTACATAGTTATTGTTACAAAAAAATCGGGTTGTTATTGTTGTGAGCTGTCTGTTCAGAGGCTCCTACGTTGTCATACTGTTAACTGGGTTCAGATCACAAGTTGTACGGTGTGATTGGTGTGGCTGGTATGAGTCTTACCCGGGATTCAAAATCCTTCCTTATTGTGTACGCTCGTCCGGGCACAGTATCCTAACTGAGGCTTGGAGGAGGGTCATGGGGGGAGGAGCCAGTGCACACCACCTGATCCTAAAGCTTTATTTTTGTGCCCTGTCTCCTGCGGAGCCGCTAATCCCCATGGTCCTGACGGAGTCCCCAGCATCCACTACGGACTACGAGAAATAGATTTATCGGTAAGTAAAATCTTATTTTTTTCAGGTCAGCTAGCATGTGCACAGGTGTTTTCATTACTCACTGACACATTTTAAAAGATCCACAGGTGGGGCTAATTTTTTCACTTGTGATTCTATAAGGAGACCTAGAAAATGTGAACTGTTGGAGGTCCTTGAGGACCGATTTTGGCATCCACTGGTTTATAGACTATTCTAGGTGTCTTAGGTCGGTGTATGGTTGCAGTGCTGTAGTTCAGTAAGCAGAACCTTGCTGTGAAAGGAAGGAACAGCAGATTAGTGACTTCACCTTCATTGTTTTAGTTATAAAGGCTGTATAACACAACTGGGGACAGCATAACACCTTCCCAGGTACATTTTTATTCCTGTTGGAAAGTTCAGTTGGAGACCAATTTTGTTTAGTTAGGAATATAAAGGCATCCAGGGTGGTTGCCACCCTCAAAGCATTTGTTGTTGTTTTTAGGAATGCATTTTTTAGGCTTGCTCTGAAAACTGCCCATCCTTTCTTTGCTACCATAGAAAAAATAAGATTTTAAATACCTACCAGTAAATCCTTTTCTCATAGACCATAAGGGATATTGGGGACAGATTAACACAATGGGGTATAGATGGGTCCAAAGAAGCCAGTACACTTTAAATTTCTTCAACTGGGTGTGCTGGCTCCTCCCCTCTATGCCCCCGCCCACAGGCAGTTATAGGTAAAACAGTGCCCAAAGGAGAAAGGACATACTTGAGAGAAGGAACATAACAACAAGTGTGGTGAGATTTATACACCAGCACACCATAACATAACCAGGCCAGCAACAGCTGGCAACAGAAACAGCAACCGCTGAACAAGTAACACATAACAGAGAACCTGCAGAAAGTCACCGCACAGAGGTGGGCACCCAATATCCCTTATGGACTATGAGAACAGGATTTATTGGTAGGTATTTAAAATCCTATTTTCTCTAGTATCCATAAGGGATATTGGGGACAGATTAGTACGATGGGGATGTCCCAAAGCTTCCAGAATGGGCGGGAATGTGCAGAGACTGCTGCAGCACCGCCTGCCCAAACTGAATTTCACAAAAGTGTTCTTCCCCGACTAGGTAGCCGCTTGGTATAGTTGCAAAGCTGAGACTACACGGGCAGCCGCCCAGGAAGAGCCCACTGACCTTGTAGAGTGGGCCTTCAGAGACTGAGGAACAGGTAAGGCTGCCAACACATAGGCCTGTTGGATAGTAAGCCTAATCCCGCGAGCAATGGTCTGCTTTGAAGCAGCACAACCCTTTTTCTGCGCATCATAAAGCACGAATAAGGAATCCGTCTTCCTAACCCGAGCAGTGCGCCTGACATAGATCTCCGAAGCACGCACAACATCAAAAGACTCTGGAGGAGACAAAGCGTCAGAACAGGATGAAACCACAATAGGTTGATTCAGGTGGAGACCACCTTCGAGAGGAACTGCTGTCTAGTCCGGAGCTCCGCTCTGTCCTCGTAAAAGACCAAGTAGGGACTTTTACACGATAAGGCCCACAATTCTGTGATGCGTCTAGCAGAAGCCAGTGCCAGTAACATCACCGTATTCCACGTGAGGTACTTGTCTTCTACCATCATCAGAGGCTCAAACCAGGAGGACTGTAGAAATTTCAACACTACATCCAAAGCCCAGGGTGCTGTAGGTGGCACAAAGGGAGGTTGTATGTGGAGTACCCCTTGTAAGAAGGTCTGAACTTCTGGCAACACAGCCAATTTCTTCTGAAAGAAAATTGAGAGCTGAAATCTGGACCTTAACGGAACCCAGACGTAAGCCCTTATCCAAACCAGCCTGCAGGAAATTAAGGAAATGTCCCAAGTGAAACTCTGCAGGTGGATACGTGCGTTCCTCGCACCAAGAGACATATCTCCTTCAGATATGATAGTGTTTTGATGTCACAGGTTTTCTGGCTTGCACCATAGTGGTAATGACATTTTTTGGAAAGCCCTTTGTGAGCTAGGATGTTCAGCTCAACTTCCATGCCGTCAAATGAAGCCGCTTTAAGTCCGGGTAGACGAATGGCCCTTGCTGAAGAAGATCCTTTTTTAGCGGCAAAGGCCAAGGGTCTTCTATGGACATGTCTAGAAGAGTTGCATACCATACCGGCGCAATCAGGATTGCTTGTACTCTGTGATGTCTGATCCACTGGAGCACCCTTGGGATTAACGGAATTGGAGGGAATAGGTACACCAGCTGGTAAAGCCAAGGTGACATCAGCGCATACACTGCTTTCACTTGAGGGTCTCTGGTTCACAAGCAGTAGCAGCGGAGCTTCTTGTTGAGGGGAGATGCCATCATGGCGATCTGATGGTATTCCCACCTGTCGACAATCTGTTGAAACACCTAAGGATGTAATCCCTTCTCCCCAGGGTGGAGGTCATGGCGACTCAGGAAGTCCGCTTCCCAGTTGTCCTCTCCTGGAATGAAAATCGCGGACAGTGCTCTTGCATTTCTTTCAGCCCAGAGAAGTATTTTTGACACTTCTCGCATGCAGGCCCTGCTTTTTGTCCTTCCCTGTCAATTGATGTATGCCACTGCAGTGGCATTGTCTGACTGAACCTGGATCACCTGATCCCTGAGTAGAGGGGAGGCATGAATCAGAGCATTGTAGATAGCCCGAAGTTCCAGAATGTTGATTGGAAGTAGGGACTCTTGGGCAGACTACCTGCCCTGGAACTGCGCCCCCTGGGTGACAGCTCCCCATCCTCTCATGCTCGCATTTGTCGTGAGGAGGATCCAATCCTGAATCTCGAAACGTCGACTTTCCAGCAGATTGGAAGACTGTAACCACCACAGGAGTGAAATCCTGGCCTGGGGTGACAGTTGAATCATCCAGTGCATCTGAAGATGTGAACCGGACCACTTGTTCAGGATGTCCAATTGGAAGGGTCTGGCATGGAATCTTCTGAACTGTATCGCCTCATACGAGGCTACCATGTTTCCCAACAATTTTGTGCAAAGATGGAAACTCAAGCAGGTCGGAGAACAATGCAAACCATCTCTTGAGAGGTTCTCACCTTGTCCTCTGGGAGGAACACTCTCTGAGCTAGAGTATCCAGTATCATACCCAGAAACAGTAGCCTTTGAGACGGTTCTAGTTGAGACTTCTGGAGATTGAGGATCCACCCATGGTGAGACAGAAGTTGGATAGTGCAATCTATATGGAGCAGTAGAAGCTCCCTGGAACTTGCTTTTATCAGGAGATCATCCAGGTAAGAGACAATGTTGACCCCCTGGAGTCTGAGCTGGAACATCATTTCCGCCATCACCTTCGTGAATACCCTCAGAGCTGTAGACAGGCCGAAGGGCAACGTCTGAAACTGGTAGTAATCGTTCAGTAGGGCGTACCATAGATAGGCCTGATGAGGAGGCCAAATTGGGATATGTAGGTAGGTGTCCTTGATATCCAGGGACACAAGGAATTCCAGATGTTCCAGGCCCACGATCACCACTCTCAAAGATTCCATCTTGAATTTGAAAACCTTCAAGTAAGGATTCAAGGACTTCAGATTCAAAATGGGTCTCACAGACCCATCTGGTTTTGGTACTACGAACAGACTGGAGTAGTAACCTTCTCCTTGCTGTAGCAGGGGTACTGGAAAAAATACCTGGGGCTGGACCATCTTGTCGATGGCCAGCAGTAGAATAACACGTATCTCTTCCAAAACTGGCAAGTTTGATTTGATAAATCGTTGGGGAGGAGCACCGTCGAACTCCAGCTTGTAACCCTGTGAGATAAGGTCCCTTACCCAAGCATCTTGGCAGGAACCATCCCAGATGTGGGTGTAGTGATATAACCAAGCACCCACCATGAGATCCCCTCATGCCAAAGTCTTTGTGGAAGCTGAACTGGTGCTCTGTCCCTGAGACCCAGCAATGACTGGTTTCTTAGGCTCACCTCTGGAGCCTCTAGCTGCATTGGAGGCCCTAAATCGAAATCTGGTGGCCCGAAAGGACAGAGTAGACGGTCCCGGGTAGGTACGCCTAGCAGGCGGAGCCCCTGAAGGAAGAAACGTGGATTTCCCAGCAGTAGCTTTGGAGATCTATACATCCAATTCAGCTCCGAAGAGCCATTCACCTGTGAAGGGAAGAGATTCCACATTATGTTTGGAGTCAGCGTCTGCCATCCACTGACACAACCATATGGCTCTGCGTGCAGACACAGCCATAGCAGTGGTTCTAGCATTTATATTGCCAATCTCTTTACGGGAGTCACAGTGGACTCTTGCCGTGTCCTGAACGTGTTTTAGGAAAGTTACAGTAGTAACCAAGGTCATATCACCCGAAAGCCCCTCTTGAATCTGAGTAGCCCATGTATGACTGGCATGTGTCATCCAGCAACCAACAATGACCGGTCTTTGAGTTACACCTGCAGCAGTGTAGATAGATTTCAGAGTGGTCTCAATTTTCTTATCCCCCGGATCCTTTACTGTAAAAGAGCCCGGAGCAGGGAGCACCGCCTTTTTAGAAAGGCGAGAGACTGAGACATTTACTGCTGGAGATTCTTCCCATAATTTCCTGCCCTCAAGGGCAAATGGGAAGGTATTTAAAAACCTTTTGGACACCTGATATTTTTTATCTGGATTTTTCCAAGCTAATTTAAATCATCCAATTCATTAGAATCAGGAAAAGTGACTGTCAGTTTGTCTTGTGGGAGAAAAAATGACTGCTGACTAGTAGCATCCTCCAGGGGGAGCTTTAACACATACCGTATGAGGGGTTCAATTCCTTGTGTAGGGGTGGAATCCCCACTAATGGAATCATCATCAGAATCTGATAAAATTGCAGGTAAAGCGCATTTTTGTGCATCTTTAGTAGTGTTACGTTCACTGTACTCGGTACTCAAGAGACACCCTGTCAGCTCCTGACAAGCTCCGAGTACAGGAACGTGATGCTGCAGTTAGAACTGAGTTTAGCAGCGACCCCTATGGAAACCCTGACTCCGTTGTCTCCCCCACATGGTTGGTCTATGGATGCGAGACTATGTTTTCTTGAGCCCTCGGCAGCCGCGTTTGAAGGGCGGATTAGGTCTGCCCAACTCCTATGCCCCCCGGTCTTAGTTGGAGACAAGGCGTAAATCGAGACGGGGAGAGAACAAGGGGAACCTCTAACTAAAACAGAAACACAGAGATAGGAGAAACTACTGAACACTACAACAAAGGTATGTGCGGCGCGGCCACCAAGACAAACTGTAACAAAAGCGACACTGTCCAAACGCCAAACACGACACCGTCGTATTTCGGCTAGGACAGCAATGGCGGAAACCTCCGCAGAAAACACCAAAGCAAGCACAAATAAAGAAAATAAGTCTTCAGCCAAACAGTGCGGCAAAGCCGCTACTCACGACACCACGAAGGGTGTATGCAGAAGGAACAGGACCCCAATGCTGAAGGTTCAGGATCCCTGGACTGGAAGGCTGGAACAGATTCTCAGGACCAGGCTCCAGAAACCACGACAAAGTACAAAGTACACAGGAACGGACTGGCTGCAATCAGGAATACTCCGGGTGCAGGATACAAACTCCAAAGGAAGCTGACAGGTTCTCACAGGAACATACATGTATCATGACAAACTTCTATCACCAGCACTGGACTGCAGAGCTAGCTGGGTAATAAGGGAAGCATGCCCAATCAGGATGGCTGGAAGCCAGGCACAAGGTAATGGCCAAAATACAGGCAGGTGAGATACACAGACAAGAGCCAGACTGCAGTACAGAGACTCACCACATAATGACCAAATATCTGACAGGTGAGGCTTAACACATAGAAACAGGCTGCAGTTACACAGCCTCACCACCGGCAGCCAACAAGAGTCTTCTAAACCAGTACAAGAGAAATCCTGGCAAGCAAACAGCACTATAACATAAAATTCATAAACAGAAAGCAAACAGGAATGAACCACTGCTTGCGGATCATAACAGTACCCCCTCCTTAAGGGTGGATTCCGGACACCCCATAAAAGCTAAGGGGAACAGAAACAGAAGTATAACATAAAATACATAACCAAAATGCAAAACAGGAATGAGCCACTGCCGTGGCTCATAACAGTACCCCCCCCCCCCCCTTGAGGAGGGGTCAACGGACCCCAAAATTCAGGTTTTCCAAAACAAGGGATACATTAAAAAACCTGACACACTGGTATAAACAGACAATGGCAAGAAAACAGAAACAAGCTGTGGTAACAGCTTGTAACAGTGCCCCCCTTTGATGGTGGCCACTGGGCACAAGACAAATAAAAATATTATTATTTTTAAAAAGGCAAGAGTCAGCAATTATTTCTTTTTCTTCTTCTTTTTCCCCTGTGCTTGCTTGGAGACACCAGGGAAGGAAGAAATCCCTGGCTCAAAAAGTCTTCAAAACATATAGGTCGAGCAGTCAGATGATTCTTCCCTTTTCTACTAAAATGCCCAGGCACATAAGAAATCTCATCAGTTTCAGAATCTGAGAACAGACCATAGATTGGTTCCATTCCCCTAGGTACTGAAACTTTAGGAGAATTCCTGTAGGGAGAAGACAGGAAAGTACATCCAGCAGCAATGGTAATAGGCTGAGATTTTTGTGCTAACTGGCTGGAGTGCTTCACTGTGACCAAGTCACTACAGACCTTACTCGAGGCTGTGACTTTCCGAACCCCACCTGGGGCAGTGGCCTTCAGGAACCCCTCTGGGGCAGTGGCCTTCGGGAACCCGTCTGGTCAGTGGCCTTCGGGAACCCCTCTGGGGCAGTGGCCTTCAGGAACCTCTCTGGGGCAGTGGCCTTCGGGAACCCCTCTGGGGCAGTGGCTTTCTAGTCTCTACCTGGGGTGGTACCTCAGACTCCCTAGCTGGGACCGGACCGCCAGACTCCCTAGCTGGGACCGGCCCATCAGACTCCCTAGCTGGGACCGGACCATCGGACTCCCTAGCTGGGACCGGACCATCGGACTCTCTAGCTGAGATTATGGGCTCTGAGACCCCTACTGTGGCTAAGCCATTTGAGACCCCTCCAGAGGAAACGGCTTCTAGAACACCTCCGGAGGCTGTGCCTTTCGAGACCCCACCTGGGGAAACTGCTTCAAAGGTCCCTTCTGGGGTTGTGCTTCTCGAATTACCTCCTTGAGCTATGACTTTAGATACCCATTCTAGGATTGTGCCTTTCAAGTCCCTACCTGGGGTAACAGCTTCTGAGACCCCTTCTGGGATTGACACCTGAACCATTATATCTGATGCCCCTCTTAGACCCTGAGCATCGGGCACTGCTCCAAGACCCTGAGCATCGGGCATTACTCCAAGACCCTGAGCATCGGGCACCACTCCAAGACGCTGAGCATTAGGCACCGCTCCAAGACCCTGAGCATCGGGCACCACTCCAGGACCCTGGGCATTGGGCACCACTCCAGAACCCTGGGCATTGGGCACCACTCCAAGACCCTGGGCATTGGGCACCACTCCTGGGGTTTGCAACTCTGATTCAACAAGAAAATCAAGAGATGAGAGAAACATTCTCCTTTGATTCCTGAATCTATAATGGGGCTCCCTAGCCCAAGTACCCCAATTATAGGACTGAGTGCTTTCTAGTGTGGGTTTCGTGACAAGTACCTCTGCCAAAGTAGAGACAGGAGTAGGTCTTGAATCCTGATTCAACTTGGCCAGAGGGCAGGACTTGTCACCACATTTCGGCTTGCTCAACTCACAGGTTTGCAGATAGTGGCCAAAACCCCCACAATATAGGCACAAATTCAAGTTTCTGTGACGCTGGCGCTCCTCCTCTGAGAGCCTGGGCCACAGGAAACCTTTTCTCTCCAACCAAATCTGAAGATTATCTTGTCACAACACTGCGAGCAAGAGACTCTTTAGAGATAAGAAGAACTCTCAACAAATTCAGGCAAGATAAGCAAAATTTTGGTCAGAAGGTTTTGCAGTTGCTTTAAGTATTGCTGCAAAACTTCCAGCCACTCAGGTTTCAAGGCACTGAAAGCAGAGTTCAGGGCTGAGAGAGATGTCTGCAGGGCTTGCATAGTAGGCACAGGAGGATTTCAGGCTAGACAGACAAGACTGGACTAGATTCTGCACTAGACAAGACTGGACTAGATTCTGCACTAGACAAGACAAGACTGGATTCTGCACTAGACAAGACAAGACTGGATTCTGTACTAGACAAGACAAGACTGGATTCTGCACTAGACAAGACAAGACTGGATTCTGTACTAGACAAGACAAGACTGGATTCTGCCCTAGAAAAGACAAGATTGGACTGGACTAGATTCTGCACTGGACAAGGCAAGGCTGGACTGGACTGGATTCTGCACTGGACAAGGCAAGGCTGGGTTGGATTCTGCACTGGTCAAGGCAAGGCTGGACTGGACTGGATTCTGCACTGGACAAGACAAAGCTGGGATGGACTGGATTCTGCACTGGATTCTGGACAGGACTGAACACTGGACTGGACAGAACACTGGACTGGACAGAACACTGGACTGGACAGAACTAGACAGAACACTAGACTGAACTGGACTGAACTCTGGACTGGACTGGACCAAACTGTACACCAGATTGGACTGAACCAAAAAAGAAAAAACTACTCCATTTAGCTATGTTTCTTTTTTGTTGTATGGATGGTGATAATGTTACATTCACTGTACTCGGTACTCAAGAGACAGGGTGGACAAGCTCCGAGTACAGGAACGTGATGCTGCAGTTAGAACTGAGCTTAGCAGCGACCCCTATGGATACCCTGACTCCGTTGTCTCCCCCACGTGGTCGGTCTACGCCTGCGAGACTATGTTTTCTTGAGCTCACAGCAGCCGTGTTTGAAGGGTGGATTAGGTCTGCCCAACTCCTATGCCCCCGGTCTTAGTTGGAGACAAGGCGTAAACCGAGACGGGGAGAGAACAAGGGGAACCTCTAACTAAAACAGAAACACAGAGATAGGGGAAACTATTGAACACTACAACAAAGGTATGTGCGGCGCGGCCACCAAGACAAACTGTAACAAAAGCGACACTGTCCAAATGCCAAACACGACACCGTTGTATTTCGGCTAGGACAGCAATGGCGTAAACCTCCGCAGAAAACACCAAAGCAAACATAAATAAAGAAAATAAGACTTCAGCCAAACAGTGCGGCAAAGCCGCTACTCACGACACCACGAAGGGTGTATGCAGAAGGAACAGGACCCCAAGGCTGAAGGTTCAGGATCACTGGACCGGAAGGCTGGAACAGATTCCCAGGACCAGGCTCCAGAAACCACAACAAAGTACACAGGAATAGACTGGCTGCAATCAGGAATACTCCGGGTGCAGGATACAAACTCCAAAGGAAGCTGATAGGTTCTCACAGGAACATACAGGTATCATGACAAACTTCTATCACCAGCACTGGACTGCAGAGCTAGCTGGGTAATAAGGGAAGCATGCCCAATCAGGATGGCTGGAAGCCAGGCACAAGGTAATGGCCAAAATACAGGCAGGTGAGGTACACAGACAAGAGCCAGACTGCAGTACAGAGACTCACCACATAATGACCAAATATCTGACAGGTGAGGCTTAACACATAGAAACAGGCTGCAGTTACACATCCTCACCACCAGCGGCCAACAATAATCTTCTAAACCAGTACAAGAAAAATCCTGGCATGCAAACAGCACTATAACATAAAATTCATAAACAGAAAGCAAACAGGAATGAACCACTGCTTGTGGTTCATAACAAGTAGACAGTGGTGGATGGGAAGCATCAGCCTTGGCAGTTAGGCTAGCCGCTGCTTGTTGCAGTTCTTGTGTTTTATTGGCATGGCAGTGAGCTGAGATGACATAACTGACATCATAGTTTTTATAGCCCCCAGCCAGGAAGGCTCTGGACTCTCCCCCATGTTGTTATCAGCATTTTGTGATGACTGACCACACTGCTCAGAGGATATGGAGCCCAATGAAATAGGGGAGAATCTGGCATTACATACATTGCATGACTTCTGTTTCACCATAATGAAATACAGAAACAATACACATACAACACAGATTGAATACAATACAAGCTTTACCTATTGCATGTGAGAGAAGACACAAAAGAGAGGGCACCAGCGCACCCAATGCTTGCTGTACAGCCCCAGTGAGACTGTCAGCATTTCATGTAGTAATATGTAACAGTTATACTGCTGTACAGAAAATTCCCCAGAGGAATGAAAACTGTGCACTAATAGCGACTCTCCCCCTCTACACCCGCTACCAGTGATCCTGTGACCATTTGGAGGAGCTGTAGGAGGCTGCTGTTGCTTATACAGAGGAAGGTGTCAAAATGCAGCTGATCCCACTCTTATGTAGCTACACACACACACACACACACACACACACACAACCCGCTATGGCGCCGGAGCTACTAATAAGTTTTATACTGGCTATGTCTCCACATGGTGTGTAGCCTCACATAAATGCTTGGTACAGCACACCTCCAGCTAGTCTCACGCAGGGGCACCCGCAGGTCCCCCCAGGAGGGACCCGTACGCCTCACCCATGCTTCTGCCGCACAATGAACCGAGGGGACCCCACCGGTTTGTACTCGCCACGATGATCACCTTCAGGCTCTGTTAGGGGTGTGCGGCAGGCTGCGGCTGTGACAGCTAAGGTGCAATGCCCTGCTGATCAAAGAACCCCTTAGGACGGTGGTCCTGCAGTGGAGAAGCAGCTCGGCACCTCATGAGGCCGGTGACTGTCTCCCCCCCCCCCCCCCCCCCCCTAACTCCCATGGCTCTTGGTATGCTGTTGCCCAAACAGCATACCAAAATAAGTAAAAGTTTAAATTAAATTGAAGAAAAACTCTGGATCTTGCAGAGTGTGCATCCTCTCCTAAGGGCACATTATTTCTAAACTGCCTGTGGGAGGGGGCATAGAGGGGAGGAACCAGCAAACCCAGTTGAAGAAATTTAAAGTGCACTGGCTCCTTTGGACCCATCGATACCCCATCATACTACTCTGTCCCCAATACTCCTTATGGATGCTAGAGAAACGTTATGGTAATATCAATAAATATATTTATTTTCCCACCAAATGATGGGGTCTATTCATGAAGCAGTGAAAAGTATGGATAAGTGAGCCAGAGGAGACCTTTCCTATGTCAACCAACCAGCTGCTACGTATAGTTTTATAGAATGCATTTTATAAATGTTATCTTAACACTGATTGGTTGTCATGGGCAACTTCTCCACTGGCTCACTTCTCCACACATTCACTGCTCCATAAATAGACTCCAATGTCTCCGTGTTTTGGTTTTTCTTAGTTAAGTTTTGATTCAGGTGCCACACACAAAAGATCTTGCCTAATACATGTGAGTTTGTTTGGAAACATATACAACCCTAAAACAATGGGGGAAATGTAATAGAGTGCGAGAAACAGGAAGTGTGGGCAAGGGCGGATTGGGATGGAAAACCAGCCCAGGAAATTTCTGGAAGGAGCCCTAATGGACGATGGGTCTGTTGAGTGGGTGGGGTTAAGGGGGCGTGATCCCTCTTCATAGGGTCTGATTCTGAGCTGGAGGCAGTTGCGGCCCTTCTTACGTCTTTTGTTGCAATTGTGTCTGTGACATTATGCTGATGCGTCTACAAAGTCCTTTCACCTTTAGACACCACCATCAGTTCCACCATTGAAGTATACCATAGCCCTTTGCTAGGTGCAGATCATCCATCTGAGTGTGGCCTCCAATGTGAGCGTTCCGTGTGGAGTGCAAGTCCCGGAAGCACACATGCCAGAACGGACTGGCAAGCAGTGTGAGCCGGTCTTGAAGGTAGAGTAAACCAGCTGACAGAGCCAATGATGGGACCGGCCCAGCTAGAATGTCCCTGTTTCCCGCAGGGCCAATACGCCCCTGGCTGTGGGACTTCATCCTCCGTCTGTCAAAAAAGCAGCTTCTAGTAAAGGTGGGGCTATTACTATCTGCCATGCTTTGATTGCTCCATGTAGTTTTGTAGTATATGTACAAATGTATAACACAGGGGAAGCATGTGTCTCAGGGGTAGATTTACTAAAGCTTAAAAAAATGGATAGTGTTGCATGGGCAAATGCAGGGGGGGTTTCCGGTTGCCTGGAAATCCCCCTCCCCTTGGCAAGTGGCTCAAATTATGACAACAATCAGTTTAAGGGACAGAGCAGAGCTGCTGCACATGCCTAGTGGTAGCATCTTCTTCTGCCAAGTTTGCTGTTTGTGTGGATCTGAGTCCTCAATCAGTGCACTGGACCAGAGAGTAGCTACCAGGAAGAGACAGCAACCTTACCATGATGTGGGAGAATTTATTTATTATAGTATGTTTAACCTTTTCCTGGCCAATTGTCTTATTTATTTTAGTTAAATATGGTTGATCCAGCCTATACTATAGACCATCTATAGTGTTAATTATTAATACGGTATTCCGTACACTATACAGTGTATAAAAAGACCAATGTTTACATGTATGTCCAGGGTCGTTATTAGGTTCTTATACCACTCTCCCAGACTCCCGTATTTGCTCCAATGTTCTGCCGAGTGGGAGATTGTGGATTGCATTTGGAAACCCCCCTCTAGAAATCCTACGTTTGCCACTGTGTTGGTGTTGCCCATAGCAGCCAATCACATTCTGTCTATTTGCAGGATGCAATATAGAATGATGGAATGTCATACCCTCCAACATGACCTGTTCCATTAGGTACAAAATGCTCTGTTCCTGGACTTCTTTGCCAGTGGCAGTTACAGAGGTGAGGCTACAGCACAGTCCATAATTCAACTAGGGGAGGCACACCAACTGCCATCCCAAACACTGTTCTCAATCCGCCCCTGTGTGAAGGGTACTACCATTGTGGGCGTTATGTGTATAAGAGACACTACTGTGGGTATTGTGTTCAAGGAGCACTACTGTGTGTCATAATGTGAATTAGGTACACTACTATTTGGTGCACTATGAATCAGGGACATTACGTGTGGTATAATGTGAATAAGATTGTACAACATTGTTGCGTAATTTGAATTGGGGGTACTATTGTGTGTCCATGCCCCTTCCATGTAAGACCACACCCCTTTGGCATGCACTGTCCCTTTATTACATATGGAAGGGTGCAAATTTATTGTTTGCAGGAGGGCGCCAAACACCCTAGCACCGGCCCTGACTAGAGGCACAGAGACCCTAGTTGATCTCAGATGGTTGAATACCTACCCTGTCATCCGCTACCTTTCTGTCTCCCTCTGTTTCTCCCTGTCCCCCACTGCCTCACCTTCTGCCTCTCTCCCGCATCACTATCACCCCTTCACCCTCTCCGCATCACCCTCTCTCTGTCACTTTCTGCTTCTCTCATCACCACCAACTGCCTTTCCCCATCACCCTTTTCTGTCACCCACTGCCTCTTCGTCTCCCACTATCTCTCCCCATCACCTCTCACTGCTGTCACCATCTGCCTCTTCCCATCATCCTCTATGTCACCCACTGCCTTCCCCTGTCACCCTTTCCCAGGTGTCACCCACTGCCTCTCCCTGTCACCCTTTCCCTGGCATCACCCACTGCCTCTCCCTGTCACCCTTTCCCTGGCGTCACACAGTGCCTCCCACTGTCAACCATTCCCTGGTGTCACCCACTGCCTCCCACTGTCAACCATTCTGTGGCGTCACCCATTGCCTCCCCCTGTCACACATTCCCTGTCTTTACCCACTGCCTCCCCCTGTCAACCATTCCTTAGCGTCACCCACTGCTCTCCCTGTCTTCAGAAAAACAGTCTGAGATTGGGGTGAGGTGCTGAGCAGTGCTGTGTGCAGAAAGAGGGGCCAGAGGGGAAAGAGAAGACTGTCACTTGAAGTCTAGATTCTGGTAAGAGGAGCCTGGCTGAGACTGCTGGGGTGAGTGCCGAAGCGTAACTGTGGGAGGCAATGGAGTCGGCTGCCGCTGGGCTCCTGCTCTGTAGGGGGACACCTCTCCTCCCATTCTGTGTTCAACAACACCATTGAATTCAGTTAATTGATAACCACTGTTCACATACATACACACGCACACTTATTTTTAACAGAACACTCCATATACACATATATATTTTATGTATGTATATATATATATATATATATATACACACATACTTATATATAATTATTTATCTATATATAGCGATGGGGGGGCACCAATAGTTATCTTGCCTCCGGGCATCTGGGATGAACTTACACCACTGGGTGAGTGGATGAGGACTGAGGAGGCAAAGGTTGACATGAGCTGGGGAGTGAGTGGGGATGTTGGCATAAGGGGAGAGGGTGAGGAAGCATGATGAAAATGAGGGTGTGGCTTGTGGATACAGCATTCCCTTTGAGGCCACGGCCCTTGTTGCAAAACCACACCCACTTTTCCAGGAGTGCGCACAAATAATCTCCCCCTCTTCCCCTGTCATGGTGCCCCCCTGTCATTTTGTTCTCGATCCGCCCCTGTGTGAAGGGTACTACCATTGTGGGCGTTATGTGTATAAGAGACACTACTGTGGGTATTGTGTTCAAGGAGCACTACTGTGTGTCATAATGTAAATTAGGTACACTACTATTTGGTGCACTATGAATCAGGGACATTACGTGTGGTATAATGTGAATAAGATTGTACAACATTGTTGCGTAATTTGAATTGGGGGTACTATTGTGTGTCCATGCCCCTTCTATGTAAAACCACACCCATTTGGCATGCACTGTCCCTTTATTACGTATGGGAGGGCGCAAATTTATTGTTTGCAGGAGGGCACCAAACACCCTAGCACCGGCCCTGCCTATATTGACCCATGAACCTATGACCCTTTATTGACCCATGAGCTTATGAAATTTTAATTGACTGCTGGTTAGCATTCTGTGCAGTGCCCAGTTCAAAATCACAAGTAAAACCAATTACAAGTACATGGCATTTTATGCCCACTCTCTTTTACAGTAGCTCAGATAGAATTTGTTTTTAAGGTTCTCGATATCACTTATGAAATCTTCCTTGGGATGAAACAGGTTGGGGCATGTGGACAACCTTCTACATTTGGTTCAGTTACAAGGTTATCCGTTTTATTACTCATTTGTTATATACCTTTTATATTATGGGGTATATGTAACAGGGTCCGAGCATGACGGAGGTTAGGGACGCTGGTCGATTTCGGACATTTTTTTAAAGTGGCAGTCATTTACAAGCCAAAACCAAGTTTTGTAAATGATTGCCACTTTAAAAAAAAGTCAGAGATCGTCATCCCGCACCTCCGGACCCTATTACATATACATCCACATGTTTTTACTTGCACTGAACTTAACAAAATACATATCTATCTGTCTATCTATCTATCTATCTATCTATCTCTATCTATCTATCTTGTAAAACAGACAAGAATAGATTGTTACTCTTGATCTAATTGAAAACTATGTCACAGGCAACAAAGTACAGAAGGATGTATAGGTCCAAAATAACAAACAATTAGAATGTTAAAATAAAAGTTAATCTAGAAAGATGCATTCCCTGATCTTTCATTACAGACTATAATCCAGTCATCTGTATTATTGAATAAACAACTGGTATCTTCCTCTTTCACTGAAATGCAATATAAGATTTGCATAGGGTTTACTATACCCCTAAGCTACGCTTTATAATAGGTGTTTCAGAGAATTCAGATTGCTTTAAATGTTCATTGCCAGAGGCAGATCTACTTCACTGTCTGTAGTCATGTGATACTGTGCAATTATTTTGGAAAGAGGTCGAGTTGTACAGTATATTAACAATACCCTGCAAATTCCATTTACAGTGAATATGTCTTGGGCCTTATGGAATTACTATCCTCCCTCTGTGACTACTAAGCCAGCAGCGTGTGTGCGCCACCTATTGGTCAAAATAGCAGCAGTGGCTAAAACATTTTTTTTTATCTAAATGGATCCAATCTGACCGTATTTCCTTAACTTGTATACTTCCAAGACTTGCCTATGTCTATCAAATGGATTGGGTTGAGAGTTTGTTGGATGCAGAATCCAGAGCATCTCATTTTTTTCTTTTACGTCCTAGAGGATACTAGGAATCCATTTAGTACCATGGGGTATAGACGGGTCCACTAGGACCCTTGGGCAATTTAGTGCAAAATATGTTTATTAAAACATTGGTCCGATAACAACCCGCTACCGCAAGGGGCATGGGCCGCCCTTATTAATTACCCCATACAAACTTTATTCAACCAGGTGGATGTTTCTTTGGGCGATAGACTCATATCACAATCCAATAATCTTTACGCTTATAGGGCCTACACAGAGACCATATTGAATTATAGCTCAGATGCATTATCCACAAAACACACAACAGGATTATTTCACAAAGATGTGGCTGGAGAATACAACACCAGGGCGCTGGATGGGCTAAACACTGGATTTAAACAAGAATAAGTGCGACGGTGCAAAGTCGAATGGTGGAATTACTAGGACCACTACACTGCGACCTTTTCCATCAACATAAGCTAATCTTAAATGCCACTGATTTGAAGATAAAACTCATCAGAAACAAAGACTCATTCTGCTTAATGTCGGCGGAGCTGGACCCCTTTAAAATCCAGATAGTCGCGGCGTCCCTGTTTGTGAAAAGAGTTCAGGTCTCACCAGCTGTCCGGATCGGACATGCTCAGGCTTTGTTAAATGGCAACGCAAAATACACGATTGATCGTGTTGTTATGAAAATATACAGCGTACCAGCAGGAAGTAGAGTATTTAATTTAGAAAATCTGTTTTTAGGCCAAGTACCAAAAACAGTTATAGCTGTGTTTGTAGACAACAAAGCGTTTTCAGTAGCCTATGACTGGAACTCTCAACATTTTGTACATAAAAACGTAAACTCTGCATCTTTTTACCTTGATGGAACCCCGCATCCAGCCAAGCCATTTCAACCTGACTTTGAACACGGTAATGCAGTTCGGGAGTACATGTCACTCATACAGATCACAAATAAGCAGAAATCAGATTCAGCTATACTAATTGACTGTGAAGAGTACCTAGACGGTTACACAGTATTCACTTTTGATCTTTCGCCTGAACAGGAATGCGCTGAGCACTTCTCGCTAATCAGAACGGGGAATCTACGTGCCGAATTCTGCTTTGCTGAAGCGTTAGACCGGACAGTCAATGTCATAATATACCCATTATTTGATAATATCATCGAAATTAATCAAAGGCGCGATGTGTTGTATGATTATTTATAAATGAAACAATTAATTTTAATATTTATTGCATATTTTAACAAACATCATTACGCAACAGCAAGATGAAAACATTACAGATAAACTGCATACTATGAGCAGACCCAATGAAGCAGCTATTTTTTTAAAGGTACCTTTCCGTGCGATATGTTACCGATCAGTAAACTGTTGCAATTCCCCTGCGCGTTTGTAATCAGTACGCATAGCAGCGGATAGCCGGGGGAGCACTGGTTGGCCATTTATTTTAATGAATGGTGTGAATGTTACTTTTTTTATTCTTACGGGCTAGCCCCTGACAACACCCTATTCCCAAAGGCTATAATACAATTTTTAAACTTGAATTCAAAATTTATTTATTACCAAAATAAACAGTTGCAAAATTTTAACAGCACCGTTTGCAGTCAATATTGCGTATAGTTTATATTTTTCATGTGTAAAAATTAAATTATGTGGATGTACTGGCCCATTTTAGTGTTTATACAAAACAAAATGTTCACTTTGTTTAAAATTTTGTAAGAAGTCATTGTCTGTGTCATTATACAGATAGATATATACAGGCTTGCGTAACTTGTAACCAACGCTGTGTGTTAAGCATCTTATGTACAACGCGTCATAACTATGATGATTTTCTAATAAACAGCGGTTATGACGCATTGCACATAAAATGCTTCACACACAACGTTGTGTGTGTAGCATTTTATGTACAATGCTGCATTGTTTGTGTAACTTGTAATCAACGTTGTGTTTGAAGCGTTTTATGTACAACACGTCATATCTATGATGATTTTCTATTAAACAACGTTGTTTATTAAACTTTATATCGTGTGATTGTGGGTTTCTGCCGTGTACGTCAATTAGAAACAAAGAAAACGTTGTTTCTCATACGTCCTAGAGGATGCTGGGGTCACTTCAAGAACCATAAGGTATAGACGGGATCCGCAGGAGACATGGGCACTTTAAGACTTTCAAAGGGGTGCGAACTGTCTCCTCCCTCTATGCCCCTCCTCTAGACTCCAGTTTAGAATCTGTGCCCAGGCAGACTAGATGCACTCTGAGGAGCTCTACTGAGTTTCTCTGAAAAGACTTTGTTAGGTTTTTTATGTTCAGGGAGAACTGCTGGCAACAGTCTCCCTGCTTCGTGGGACTTAGGGGAGAGAAGTCAGACCTACTTGTGTGAGTTTCAAGGCTCTGCTTCTTTGGCTACAGGACACCATTAGCTCCTGAGGGTTTGATCACTAGGTACGCCTAGGGGCTCATTCCCAGATCCGGCCGTCACCCCCCTTGCAGAGCCAGAAGTCAGAAGACAGGTGAGTAGAAGAAGCAAAGACGACTTCAGTGATGGCTTTGAGGTACCGCACAGCGATCACACGCTGCACGCCTTGCTCCCACTACACAGGGTGCAGGGCGCGGGGGGGGGGGGGCGCCCTGGGCAGCATATCTAACCTCTATAACTCACTGGCAAGTGCGGACATGGTGCCAGGGCACTGTCCGGACCCCCGCCAGTATGAAAATGTATTTAAAAAGAGTGGGTCTGAGGCGCACCATTACGGGGGTGGAGCTTAGCCCTCACAGCACGCAGCCCGGAGCCATTTTCTCTACACAAGGCTGCAGAGACGCTGGTCCTTTCTTACACTGCTGCATGAGTATCAGGGTGAAAAACGGGGGGGGGGGGGGGGGCACAGCTATTTTGGTGCATTATATGTAAATTATAAAAGCGCTGCAGGTCTGGGACATTTTCTGTGGTGTTTCAGACCGGGATTGGGCACTGGGGTGTGAGCTGGCAATAACTCCCTCTGTGTCTCTCTGACAGGCTTTACTGTGTGTCTGTCCCCTATAGGCCCAGTGTGTCTGCGTGTGTTGGGTACACGTGTGTTGGCATGTCTGAGGCGGAGTGCTCTTCCCAGGAGGAGACTATGTTAGGGACACAAATGGCTGTGAAAGTGACCCTGTCGGCACCGCCGACACCTGATTGGGTGAATGTTTTGAGTGCTTTGAATGCTAATGTGGCTCTGATAAATAAGAGATTGGATAAATCTGAGTCTCAGAACCAGGCATGGAAGAAATCCGTAGAGGATGTGTTGTTTCAAGCCCAGACCCCCTCGGGGTCACAAAAACGTTTATTTGCCCAGCTGGCAGACACGGAAGTGTCGACTATAGTGATGCCAGATTATATCCAAAACTGTCAAAGAGCATTCAGTACATGATTGTGGCAATAAAAGACGTATTACATATCACTGAGGACCCTACTGTTCCTGATACTAGGGTCTGTATGTATAAAGGGAAGAAACCTGAGGTAACATTTCCTCCCTCTCATGAACTGAACACTCTTTGTGAAAAGGTTTGGGGAAATCCTGACAAAAAGTTTCAGATTCCCAAAAGGATTGTAGTGGCGTATCAGTTTCCCTCTGGGGATAGGGAAAAATGGGAGTCACCCCCCATTGTGGACAAAGCTCTATCACGGCTGTCCAAAAAGGTGGCTCTTCCGTTCCCTGACATGGCAGCCCTAAAGGATCCTGCGTATCGTAGACAGGAAAATACATTGAAATCCATTTATGTCACCACGGGTACACTACTCAGACCAGCCATTGCATCTGCGTGGGTGAGTGGTGCTATCGAAAAATGGGCAGATAACTTGTCATCTGAAATGGATACCCTGGATAGGGATAGCATTCTTAAGACACTGGGTTATATCAGGGACACTGCAGTCTACCTAAAGGTAGCTGCGAGGGATATTGGCCTCTTGGGATCACGGGCCAATGCCATGGCAGTCTCAGCTAGGAGACCATTGTGGATTCATCAATGGAATGCTGATGCGGAATCTAAGAAAGCTATGGAGTCTCTACCGTATAAAGGTGGTGTATTGTTTGGTGACGCCTCGCTGATTTGGTATCTACGGCTACCGCGGGTAAGTCATAATTTTTACCTTATGTGCCTGCCCCACAAAAGAAAGCACACCACTATCAGATGCAGTCCTTTCAGCCCAATAAATACAGAAAGGGCAGAGGGTCTTCCTTCCTTGCTACTAGAGGAAAGGGAAAAGGTAAACGATCACCGGCCATGGCCGGTTCCCAGGATCAGAAGTCCTCCTCGGCTTCTGCCAAATCCACCGCATGACGCTGGGGCTCCTCTGCGGGAGTCCGCACTGGTGGGGGCACATCTCAAGCTCTTCAGTCAGTTCTGGGCTCGTTCGGCCCTGGACCCATGTGTTTTAGAAAAAAAGTGTCCCAGGGGTACAAACTGGAGTTTCAAGACGTTCCCCCTCACTGTTTTCTTTTTCTAATTGGCCTTACCAGCTTCTTTTCCAGACAGGGAGGTGGTATGCGCCATGATACAAAAATTGTGTCACAATCAAGTCATTGTCAGGATTCCCCCATCGCAACAGGGAGATGGCTTTTATTCGAGCCTGTTCGTGGTCCCGAAGCCAGACGGCTCAGTCAGACCAATCCGGAACCTCAAATCCCTCAATTTCTACCTGAAAAAATTCAAATTCAAGATGGAATCTCTCCGGGCAGTGATCTCCAGTCTGGAGAAGGGGGATTTTATGGTGTCGGTAGACATAAAGGATGCCTACTTACATGTTCCCATTTATCCTCCACATCAGGCTTACCTGAGGTTTGCAGTTCAGGATTGTTACCAATTTCAGATGTTGCCATTTGGTCTGTCCACGGCTCCGAGGGTTTTCACCAAAGTAATGGCCAAAATTATGGTTCTCCTGCGCAAGCAAGGAGTCACAATTATCCCGTACTTGGACGATCTCCTGATAAAGGTGAGATCAAGGGACCAATTAATGCAGAACATTATGCTCTCCCTGACAATTCTGCAGCAACATGGTTGGCTCCTAAACTTGCCAAAATCACAGTTGGTTCCGACGAGACGGCTGACATTTTTGGGAATGATTCTGGACACAGAATTACAGAGAGTTTTTCTTCCAGTGGAAAAGGCTCTGGAAATTCAGAACCTGGTCGAACAAATGCTGAAACCGGCAAGAGTATAAATCCATCAATGCACTCAGTTGCTGGGGAAGATGGTGGCGGCCTACAAGGCCATTTAGTTTGGCAGATTCCATGCCAGAGTGTTTCAGTGGGACCTGTTGGACAAGTGGTCCGGGTCCCATCTGCACATGCACCAAAGGATAACCCTGTCTTCCAAGACCAGAATCTCACTCCTGTGGTGGCTGCACAGCTCTCACCTCCTAGAGAGACACAGGTTCGGGATCCAGGACTGGATCTTAGTGACCACGGATGCGAGTCTCCGAGGCTGGGGAGCAGTCACACAGGGGGAAAGCTTCCAGGGCAGATGGTCAAGGCAGGAAATTTGTCTACACATAAACGTTCTGGAGTTAAGGGCCATTCACAACGGCCTTCTGCAAGCGGAACATCTTCTTCGCAATCGGCCCGTCTTGATTCAGTTGGACAACATAACAGCAGTAGTGTACATAAACCGTCAGGGCGGAACAAAGAGCAGACCGGCAATGGCAGAGGCCACAAAGGTTTTCCGTTGGGCGGAAAGACATACAAGCGCTCTGTCAGCAATCTTCATTCCAGGAGTGGACAACTGGGAAGCAGACTTCCTCAGCAGACAATCTCCATCCAGGAGAGTGTGGTCTTCATCAAGAGGTCTTTGCAGAAGTGACAAATAGACATGATGGCATCTCGCCTCATGTCTATTTGTCACTTCTGCGATGGCATCTCGCCTCAACAAGAAACTTCAGAGATATTGTTCCAGGTCGAGAGACCCTCAAGCAATAGCAGTGGACGCCCTAGTGACACCATGGGTGTTTCAGTCGGTGTACGTGTTTCCTCCGCTTCCAATCATTCCAAAAGTGATAAAGATCATAAGAAGAACAAAGGTTCAAGCGATCCTCATTGTTCCAGACTGGCCAAGGAGGGCTTGGTATCCAGATCTTCAGGAATTGCTCATGGGAGATCCCTGGCCTCTTCCTCTGAGGGAGGATCTGTTACAGCAGGGGCCGTGTGTGTTCCAAGACTTACCGCGACTTCGTTTGACGACTTGGAGGTTAAACGCCGGATCCTATCCTGAAAGGGTATTCCCATGGAAGTCATCCCTACTCTTATTTAGGCCAGTTAGGGAGTAACGTCTAAACAATACCACCGTATTTGGAAAAAATACGTGTCTTGGTGTGAATCCAAGAAAGCTCCTACGGTAGAATTTCAGTTAGGACGTTTTCTCCATTTTCTACAAGCCGGTGTGGATGCGGGCCTAAAGTTGGGCTCAATTAAAGTACAAATTTCAGCCTTATCGGTTTTCTTCCAAAAACAATTGGCCTCCCTTCCAGAAGTTCAGACTTTCGTGAAAGGCATTTTGCACATCCAACCTCCCTTTGTGCCCCCTGTGGCACCGTGGGATCTTAACGCAGTGTTGTAATTCCTTCAATCTCATTGGTTTGAACCTTTACAGAAGGTAGAGTTGAAATTCCTCACTTGGAAAGTGATCATGCTGTTGGCCTTGGCATCCGCCAGGCGGTTGTCTGAATTAGCAGCCTGTCTCACAAGAGCCCTTATTTGATCTTCCATGAAGATAGAGCAGAGTTGAGGACTCGTCAGCAGTTTCTGCTGAAAGTGGTTTCATCGTTCCACTTGAACCAACCTATTGTGGTGCCAATGGCTACTGACGCCTTGCTGGAATCGAAGTTTCTCGACGTAGTCAGATCTTCGAAAATTATGTAGCCAGAACGGCTCAGTTTAGGAAAACGGAGGCTCTGTTTGTCCTGTATGCTCACAACAAAATTGGGGCTCCTGCTTCCAAGCAGACTATTGCGCGCTGGATCAGTCATACGATTCAGCATGCTCATTCTACGGCTGGATTGCCGTTACAGAAATCGGTGAAGGCCCATTCTACCAGAAAGGTGGGCTCGTCCTGGACGGCTGTCCAGGGGGTCTCGGCATTACAACTTTACATAGCGGCTACTTGGTCGGGTTCAAACACCTTTGCGACATTCTACAAGTTTGATACCCTGGCTGATGAGGACCTCGTGTTTGGTCAATCAGTGATGCAGAGTCATCCACACTCTCCCGCCCGTTCTAGATCTTTAGTATAACCCCATGGTTCTTGAAGTGACCCCAGCATCCTCTAGGACGTATGAGAAAATAGGATTTTAATATCTACTGGTAAATCCTTTTCTCTTAGTCCATAGAGGATGCTGGGTGCCCGTCCCAGTGCGTACTGTATCTGCAGTTTTTGTTACGTTTCAACACATGTTGTGTTAGGTTTTTAGTCAGCCTGTTGCTGACGTTGTTCATGCCGTTGACTTGCGTTATGTTGAATGCCATGTTGTACGGCATGCTTGAGGTGTGAGCTGGTATGTATCTCACCTTAGTTTAACAATAAATCCTTTTCCTCGAAATGTCCATCTCCCTGGGCACAGTTCCTATAACTGGAGTCTGGAGGAGGGGCATATAGGGAGGAGCCGTTTACACCCCTTTGAAAGTCTTAAAGTGCCCATGTCTCCTGCGGATCCCATCTATACCCCATGGTTCTTGAAGTGACCCCAGCATCCTCTACGGACTAAGAGAAAAGGATTAACCGGTAGGTATTAAAATCCTATTTTTATAAATCATAAGTATATTTTATTGGTATATGCAAATTATAGTTACAGAAATATAGGTGTTGAATAACATGGGAAAGCTTTACATTTAAAACACTACATAAAATATTATTGACACAATACAAGTTAAACATTGTGGTGCAAAATACCCACACAAAATACAGTGTATAAAAATAGTATAAATTAGTTATATGTTAGAATTTCAGCCACTGTGGTTCCTGAAATAGATTTAAAAATCTTTCCTAGGTAGTAAGTAGCCATGCGGTGTTGTTAGCCCGGGGAACTTAAAACATTTATTCGGCTTTTGTTAAGGGTTTGTCACGACATGGGCGATGTTACACTACCATCAGAGTCATCCTGCTTCTCAGCTTTTAAACGATCTAGGTACATTCTATTTACTGCATTGCAAATGACTGTGGAGGGAATATTTAATTCAGACATAGCCTGCATAAATTCAGGCCAACCGTTTGGCGTATTACGACTCGACACGCTGTGGCTTTGCGTGATTCTTCTTATTAAATCTAACATGTTGGAACCTGGTACAGCGCTGCCTTTATACAGAAACTCACCTTTAGTGTTCCAGTCTGTGATGTGTTTAGAGCGCGTCATTTTACTCAGTAGTATTTAAGTTTTTTTTATACCTAGCATTAACACCGCTCAAAATCTCGTGATAAACAGCATCGGTAGCAACCAGCTGTGCCGTGTTATTTGATTCATCATCAGGATTTGCAATTGGCGATATAAGAGCTAAAGATGACATTTCACTATCAACCTGTTTTCTCAACACCAGATACCTGTGCAGCAATGCTGTATATCATTTTGCCTTTTCATATTCTGATAAATTGTTATTCTTTAGTATTTTCACAATCTCTACATCTAGACCATGCGTGGCTGTTTTACGTATATGTCGTCGCTGCTCGGCTTGTTATGTAAACTGTCTATCTGATGCTGAGGCACCAGATATATTTCCTCAGCATACTCCATCAGTGATGAGACAATAGGCCTGTAATTAACGGTATAGCAAAACCAAGCAGCAATCCGATAAAGCCGCCCAACTGTTTCACCAACCTCTTTTTTTTCCAATGGCACACTTCTTATTACAAAGCGATTTTATAAGCTCTCGCTTCTTTTTAAGGTAGTTCAACTGTTGTTGTGACAACGGTATTTTACCTTTAAGTGTGTTGAGTGCTTTCTCACAAAGAGCTGTGACGAAATCGTTTGAAGCATTGGATAAAATAGCGTTTCTTTGGGATGGATTGGCTTTAATTAACGTTTTTAAAAGCGCCCAATTACGCCTTATCCGGACCGACATGGTCACCGTTATTAAAATGACAATGAATGACTAAAGGTTGTACATTTATAGCTTTATAGAACTGTGTTTCTTAACAACAAAAGCGACTGGTGTGTCAGGTGGGCATAAGCCTCTTCGTAAACAATAATCATCAAGAGCATTGTTTCTTAAATCAACCAGTAAATACCTGTAGGGGACCACCGTCACGGATTCGTAGGATCCGAGAAAAAAAGCGATATTTTGATGGGTACATTTGTCTAGCCAGAATGCCCACCTGCATTTTATGCCTTGGGTTTTTGAACAGGACCATATATTTTGTGTTTAAATGTATAGTCCTGCTATTTTTACCTTGACAAAATATGTTTGGACAAGGTACAAGATACTGAGATTACGATGATGTACATACTTTGTGAAAGCTTTCTCAAGCTCAGAATTATTACTAGAACCGTCCATCAGATCATCAATCACTGTTAAATTAACCTATCAGAAGGAAACAGTTGGTCATCGCTAAAATACTCGGGTAAACCCTCTATAAAACGAATACCGGGGAAATAACGCAGAAGTTGGTTGTATATAGGCTGCCAACAGGTGTAAAACCAAACATTATCAGGTACATGCATCATATGCATAGCCACGTGCTGCAACAGCGTTTTCACAAAATAACTTTTACCCGAATTGGATGGGCCTGCTAAAATACAGGAGAAGGGATGCTGAAATCTGGTGTCCATCTTAATATCTGAACGGAAGTGTTCCGACGTTGTCCATAAGAGCCCGTTTAGTATAAATGCACCTTTGCGTCTTCTGCAAAGTCTGCCTCTCAATCTGCCAGTACTTTTATACACATACTATACCGGGTTGACGGATCACAATCTTTTTCTGATCATCGCCTTTGGGGTTTAAAGGATAATCTAAGACCAGTTCTTTCAGACTGTCAAAGTTAACGTGCTGCACATTATCAAAATTGAGTGTTATACCTTTAACTTTTAAACAGGTCTTCCCGTTGTTTAGTCGATAGCCGTATGACTTGAGTGCGGCTGAGAAAAATTCTGTTATATGCATACCTGTGGGTAGCTCGCTAGTTAACTCGCCTAAATAATCACCCAATGGCGGATTCCAGTCACCAGGTCTGCTGACAAAAATTACAGAATCTGTCTCGTGATACAGACATCTATCTTGTAATCTATCCAATAGTTTGTACAATTCAACACGAGCATAAGCTGTTGTAAAAACAGCGATATTTACATTCAAAATTGCACCCCTGGAGTAATGGTCTTTGGCATATCTCCAATTCACCATAACTATCATTGTCAACGAAGTCCAAAGCAGACACCTCATAGTATTGTAAAAATGCGTATTCAAAAAGCTTGTTGGGGTCAGTCACTAGACACGAATTGGGCATGTTGCTACGTTGGCCAAATTTACCCCATAAGGAATTTAAAGACAATTTTGAAATGTTTCTTTTGGCGGGGTTGATTTCTATGTGATCGGCTCATAAAGACACGCCTTCATTTTCTTTTATAGGTGTCTATATACTCTTGGCGTTTCACAGAGTCTGTACACCAATCTGGATAACCAGATGCCTCTTGTTTATCCCTGAGGTGTGTTTTAATTTAACCTGAAAACAAATCATCAGATCTATTATCAAAATGCCACACCTCATATATTTTACATACTCTGTACCCCATTTCAGCCAAATTTAGTTCCACAGTACACCAAGTACTGATGAGTGGCCGATTTTCTGAATCATGAACACACGGCTCAGTCTGTGCAGACTCGGTGCATGTGCGACATAATAGAAACATTAACTTACCACCCATTTTAAATGTCAGAACCGGAAAGAAAAGCCCACAAGGTGGGTGAACATTAACTCTGGCAAAACTGAAATACTTTGTGATGTCACCAAAATCCTTATAAATGATGCACGGGTGTTGTATAAGATATGTTTTGGTTTTGTTGACAAAAGGGTACAGGATGGTAAAGTCAAATTAGTGAATTTTTCATTACAATCTGTTTTGCGATACAGCTTTATGGCATTTGTGCATACACCGTAAAGAGCATCACGTGGTTCCAAGGGTTCAGGTAATTCTTGACCTTTCAGAAAAGCCTGTAGACCCTCATTAGACTCTAGCATGGCCTTCCATTGACAAACCCAGATTTCACGTATCTGAAATCCACATAATTTAAGGTAGTGCAACTTCACCTTCGTCTTGTGGTGCAGTAGGTCATTTTAGTCAGTTTGTTTTCATCATCGGCATTGTAACACGCTCCGCAACCGTGATAAGAACAACCTTGGAATTCAAAAGCGGTGGGTACGCCATTAATCACGGTGTAACCATCCAGGCTGTATTTACCAACTTTCTTCTCGCTCCCTTGTAAAGCGTGTCTTATACTAACGCCTTCTTTGTGTTCGCTGGCGTTGAATAATGCTTCTGAGTCTTGTGATAGTTATTACCTGGTACAAGGGCCAGTGTGTTTTCCTGTAAAAATTTACAATACATAGCCATGCAAATAGATGCTAGAGTCATCAATTGAAAAGGGTCTATGTGACACATAACCACAACATCTCTTATTTCCTTAGTTATGAGAAACTCTTGTTCTGTCATGGCTATAACAGCTGATCTGAAAGCCTCACAAGCTTTTTGTAATATTTTTACATCGTCTTTACAATATCGTATGAGTTCTTTTTTAAAGTTAAATGGCTTGTGTTGACTCTTTTTGTACCAATCTGTAAAATCAGCTTTTTCCTCTGCATCATGTATTGTAGACCAAAATACTCTATTGAGTGCATAGCGCCTATATAATTTTGGTTATCCATGGTGTTAAAAAAATGTGGGAAATAACTTTTGGTACCGTCAAAGCCCATTGCCTTTGGTAACCTGCTAAGTCGCATGGGTAAAAAAATTTAAAGAGTCGATAAATCTTATCTTCAAATCTTTTACCATTATGCACATTATGTTGCCACCTCTAGATAATAATTGCATCTTTAATTTCTCCTTTATCAGCTGGCACATCACAAAATACGTATCATACCGGCTGGCATTATGCTCTATGAATGTGTAATGCGCAAATTTTGGTTTCATGAATGTCTTTACAAACTCTTTGATACATGCAACACCCTTAAACTCCCAGTCTTTTTCACCCATTAATGTTAGAGCGTAACAGTAGTTTGGTATGTGCACCCCCATCTCCTGTATGCACTCAAAATCATAAAAGATGTATTTCTTAGTGGATTCCTCTGGCTTGACGGTTTGTATATAACACAAATGAATCAAAAACCCATCAACGTTTACCTTACAGATGGGACACTTTAGGCCCTGGCAGTTATGGTCTGTGAGTCGGTAGAGACAGCACCTGTCACAATATACATGTTCAAATGACAGAATATTTTGTGAGCAAAAGCTAAAGATTTGTGTAGTTCTAAACAGGCACTTCATCGACAAAATACCCTACACACCGAACACCTTAACGCGGACACACTGTTATCAATACAATCCAGTCTGTGACAAGCCTTACAAAAGAAAAGACAGTCATGATTAATTCTATGATGGAAAGTGCTATGACAACAGCTGCAATAATTTTGGGCACCAAGAAATGATTTGATATCGAGTATCCCATAAAAATGACAATCGTGATATAGCACAAACAGGGTGTCTTTGTAATGGCTGTCTGTACAATAGTCTTCATTGCTGTAATCTGTAACTTTTAAGTGATTTTCAAAAAAATACAACGTTGCTAAAGCTGATCGCTTTATCAAGCAGTAGATTCAAAGCTTTAAGTAGTTGGATCGCTCTCTCTTATATTAGATGATCATTGGCATTGTTACCTTTATCCAGAAGTTTACAGACACTAGCAGCCAAACACAGGTTATTACCACTGTGTTTGTGTCACAACTGAGGGCTGGTGTTGACCTGGAACAGCCTCAGTTGTAGGGGCTGTTGTGAATGTAAATCTGGGTGGTAGAATAGGACTCATAGACATACAGATTACTTGTACCACCATTGCCCGAAGGTGTGACCACGAAAACAAGGATAAAATGAATGTTTGCTTATTGAACACAGTTCTGATGGTATATCGGCAGTTGCAGAGATATGATATGAAAAATTATTAAAAACAGTACACAGTTCCACAAGAAAAGTTAGTATTCCCTTAGGTGTGGTATCCGCACAGGGTTAGCTTGGGAAATTAGGAGATGGAGAGTCATTTTACCAACACCTAGGTGCTGTGTGGTAGATGAAAGCTGGATCTGGTCAGCAGATGTTGTACAGAGGCTGAACATGCTGTAGAGTGAGTAGTACACGTAGACTGCCGGTTTTGCTGGATGGAACCAGTAACAAAGAACTATGGATGAAGTGCAGATGAACCAGTGTTAGCAGAGGAGTTGAATGAAACTGGTGACGCTAGAGATCGATGAATTTGAAGAACAGAAGACTTGAGCACTGAAGATATTAGGGAAACCGATGGTGGAGCACCGATGACATCAGGAAGCTGAACACCGCTGGGAGCCAAATGCTGGAAGCCGCTGTTTTAGAGCACTGCCAATAGCAGAAGGTACTGAAGATACTATGGAGTCAGGCAGCCACCGCAGGGTAGTTATAGGTGCGGGTCTCTGAAGAACTAAAGACACAGGAGCAGGAATACCTGGAACACAGTTAGTAATCACAGAGAGCAGAGACAGGATACACTGGTAATGACAACCAAAGCACTGACAACTTCCTGGTTCAGGATCAGTCCTTTTATACTCTCAGCAGTGCAGGGATTGGATCAGCAATCAGGCAGAACTCAGCGATGCTGTAGATTGGAGGAAATAGTGTCATGTGATCAGAGCCAACATGGCTGAGCCCATACTGGTCTTTGGAGGGAAACCTGGTTTGTAATCCCATATGAAGATTTTGCAGTAATGGCGGCAGCAGCCGCAGGGGACAGTAGATGCCAAGCTGCACAGCAAACCCACAGAGCTGGCGGCAGAGGCCACAGCGGGCGAGAGGCACCGCACAGACCTGTTAGTGCTTTGAACTGTAATAATAGCGGCAAAGGCTGCAGCTGACAGGAGACGCTATGCAGAGCCATCCAAGTGCTGAGAGTGCAGTAATGGGGGCCCGAGGCCGCGATGGGCTAGAAACGCAATTACACTTATAAGAGTTCCTTGTGACAGCGTCTGCAAACTGGCAGAGAGGAAATATGAAGTAAAGATGTCTAACAGCATGATTGAGACCCAGCCCTGGAACGCTGAGCCAGCCTCAGGAGACACCTGAAAGGTAAATAATGGTGTCCTGTAACCCGAATCGTGACAGTTTGAAATCATACAAATAACATCTGCATTTTTCAATAATAAGGCTGTATGGTATGCGTCTCAACCATCTGCCTGTCAATGCTCTGCCCGATATATTTCTAAAAACACTGATTAAACCTTAAATCTATGGATAATAAGAATTCAGCATTACTTTGGAGTGTGTTTGTAATCTGATTAAAAAAACTGGCTGCGTGTAATATTGCGGCTTACGATGCGAATAGATGGTATTGTGTAAACCACCGCCCTCCAATCCTAGCTGTACGTGGTCATTGGGATCAACACCAACCAGGAAGCCATCGAGCATGGCCTGTATAGCCGTATGAATGGCTCGAACACCCTCTACAAATTATTTAACCCTGTCCAAATTAACAAACCAATAATGGTTGTGGTACGCCACGGCTCTGAAATTAGGACATTGTCGCTCATACCTGTTGATCGATTCTAAGTACACATGTCGCCAACCTACATCATTACCGAGTGACTCAACCCTGTGTGCATCCACTATTGTAAGGGGGTTTAAGCGCATTCAATATTGTCAGGCTGTGGATCATCAATCGGTAATGCGAGGGTTGGCTAATACTCTAATTCCACAATCATCGCACTCTGTTCCCAGTCTAGCCCCTGTTCCCTGTGTTGTTTGTGCTTTCTCAATCTGGATAACGTTGTTACAGCCTGTTTCACCTTTTCATGTCAGAATAACTGAGATTTTGTATGTTACACAGGGTTTAATTCGTGGATTTTTTGTACAGTCATTTAAATTTAAAACACATTTCCATGCCTAGTCACAGACCGGTTTCAAATATTTCTGCAAAATGATGTAAGTTGGCTTTAATAAATGCAATTGTCTTAAATGATCGATCTATGTATTTTGACATGACATTCATATACGTCTCAACAACTTCTTTAATTATGTCTTGTTTACATTTAGACCCGTAACTCTCCTCTTTTATGTGTTTTAACAAATATCCGGCATATTGCCCCATGCTCTCAACATCTTCCCGTATCTTACCCATCAATGCATAAAATTGTATCTCAGCATCTTGGCCTACTTGTTCTACATTTTGGCTCCGGTCAACTATGTTGTGTGATACCATGTGCAACAGGGTAACCACATTGGGTGATGTGTGTGCCCCGTCACCCGTGGAAAAATATTGGGCACTGATGTTACACAATCAACCGCTATAGTATTACCAGGAATTCCTGCAACCGCTGATAACACTTCATTAGAACTATTTTTGTGTCATCTCTACACCGTGGGTAAAAACTCTTGCACATTTATGTCCTCATTATTTGATAACTTATCATTAGCAGATATGTGTCGTGTTTCTGTTTCAGATCAACCCTGTGTATCTGGAATTATGATTATATCGGGTTGTGCCAGCTGCTTAACTTTCCTTCTTGAGAGGCGCGATGCTCTTTTAACCTTTACAGTATTTGTATTCCCAGCAATTTCCCGGTCTGCAATGTCAAATGACGTGTGTTTTGTAGTTACATCGCCCTCATTACGTATGCTTGAGACAGTTTGAAATTAAATCCTTCTCGGTTGAGGCGTATCATCTTCGGAATACGCCAATTTTCTTTTAAAAGCGGTAACTGTTGAATTATAACCTTTGTTGTTTGTTCTTGGTCAAGTTGTCCTGCGTTTGTTTGGGTTGATACCACCATGATGCATCTCCATAACCAACGGCCTAGCTTTCTCCTTTAGGCGGTTATGTCCAATCAATGGCGTTTCGAATTGCTGGTTCTGTGTTTCAGCTACAGTTGTGCGAATCGTTGTTTTCCCACTTGTGCTAGGCCTGTGCATTTGCACATCTGCATCATTGCCCCTCTGGTAACGTTGGATCATATAATCGCGCTAAAACATCATCTGTAATACATATATTATAAATTAGTAATAAACGTAGATGCACGAAAAACAGCATTTAAGTTACTGTATAACAATACGACTGTCACAACTGAGGGCTGTCGGCAAGTGGAGATGTGGAGCAGAAATGAGTATGGCGGGTGGGGACACCACCGTAGGCACTACAGTCGGTACACTGGATGCCCCTGGCCCATGGAGGGTTGCTTGAATTTCATCCAGCCGGGAGGAGAGGTCCTGAAGTCATCGGATGACATGGCCTTGTGCAGCCTCCTGATGTTCAAGGTGTGCTGCCAGTTATTGCATTGGCCTAGTCCCATGGACTTGATCTCTGACCGGCTCAATTAGGTCAGTGCTTACTGTCACAACTGAGGGCTGGTGTTGGTAGTGGGAAGCCTCAGTTGTAGGGGCTGATGGGTACTTAAACTTAGGAGGTGAGATGGGATCCCTAGACATGCGCAAAAGGCTGTAGCACCAATGTTCCCCATGAGCGAGTTTTGAAGGGGAACGAACCATGTGCCAAACAACAATGGCGGCGGAGACCACAGCAGCAGAGAACTCCACGCTCTCCTACACACGCACAGCGGCCACAGAGATGACAGCAGCGGCCGTGGCTCACAGAGGACGCCACACTTAGACTCCAGGCGGCAAGATCGCGGGTGCGGCGGTGACGGCCGCGACGGGCTGAGAGTGCCATACCCAGATAAGTGTAAACACTAAGAAGGCCGATGAGCCGGCACTGCAGGTAACAAAAATTAAATGTAAAACACAACATAGTTATGACCCGGGCTTGGCACGCTGAGCCAATCTCAGGAGAAACCTAACTGGTAAAAAATGGCAACCAGTCACCCGGATCGTGACAGCACCCCTCCATTTAGGAGTGGCCCCAGGACACTTCTTAGGTTTCCGAGGAAATCTGGCATAGAAATCCTGGACCAATTTAGGAGCATGGACATCTGATGCATTCGTCCAGTAACGTTCCTCAGGACCATAGCCCTTCCAGTCAATCAGATATTGAAGATGTCCATATCTGAGGTGTGAATCTAGGATCTTGGCAACCTCATACTCAACACCACATTGAGTCTGGACTTTGGGAGCAGAGGGAAGCACTGAGTGAAAGCGATTCAGAATTACTGGTTTGAGGAGAGAAACATGGAATGTCTTGGGAACTTTCAAAAATGGAAGTAGTTGGAGTTTGTAAGCCACTGGATTAATGACTTGTTCAATCAGGAAAGGTACGATATAGCGGGGGCAAACTTCATGCTTGTGACCCTCAATCTTAGATTCTTTGTAGACAGCCAGACACGAACACCAACTTTAAGAGCAGGAATTGCCCTACGCTTCTTATCCACAAACCTCTTGTACCTGGAGGATGCCTTCTTCCAGTTATCTGAAAACTGCCATGATAAAAGCGTGATATCAGCTGCAGGCACGGATGTTGTTGGAAGCGGTTGGAACTCTGGAATTTTTGGGTGAAACCCATAGTTGGTGAAGAATGGCGTGGAGGAAGATGAAGAATGGTACTGATTGTTGTGGCAAAATTCAGCCCATGGGAGAAGTTAAACCCAATCATCTTGGGAAGATGATACATAGATACGGAGGAAGGCCTCCAAGTCCTGATTTACCCTCTCAGTTTGCCCATTGGTTTGGGGGTGATAGGCTGTAGAGAATTACAACTTGACTTGGAGAGCCTGGCAGAGACTTCGCCAGAATTTGGCCACAAACTGAACACCTCTGTCGGAAATTATCTCCTCTGGAAGACCATGTAATCTGAAAAGAGACATTTTGGAAACTGATGGAAGACCGGTGAAAGGAATGAAATGAGCCATCTTGGTGAACCGGTCAACTACCACCCAGATGGTGTTAAACTTATTACACATGGGGAGATCCGTGACGAAATCCATAGATAAGCGAGTCCACGGATGATGAGGAACAGATAACGGAACCAGTTGCCCAATGGGTGACTGGCAGGGCACTTTGTGTTGAGCACATTTTGGACATGACACAACAAACTCAGTAATGTCTTTCTTCAGGGTCGGCCACCAGTATGATCTGGGAATGAATTCTAAGGTCTTCTGAATGCCTGCGTGACTGGCGAAGTAGGAGGAATGTGCCCAATGCAAGAGCTTCCTTCTGAGAGCCGGATTTACGAAACTTTTCCCTGATGGGGGCATAGAGTCCATCCTCACTGCGGAGAATGCCACTGGATCAATAATGTAATGCTTGTCAGTAGACTCAGACTCATTTTCTTGCTCCCAAGAGCGGGAGAGGGCATCAGCCTTACGATTCTGTGACCCAGGACAAAACTGAAGTTTGAAGTCAAATCTGGAGAAAAAGAGTGCCCACCTGGCTTGACGAAGGTTAACACAACGAGCGTTTTTTAAATACAAGAGGTTTTTGTGATTCGTCAGAATGGTGATGGTATGAGAAGCGCCTTCTAACAAATATCTCCACTCCTCCAGTGCAAGGTTAATAGCCAAAAGTTCTTGGTCACCAATGGCATAGTTACGCTCAGCCGGGGAAAACTTCAGAGAGAAAAACCCACAGGGATGTAGATGACCAACATTGGCTCTTTGAGACAGGACTGCACCCACTCCAACAGAATAGGCATCCACCTCTAGGGTAAAGGGTGAGCTAGTATCTGGCTGTTTTAATACTGGAGCAGAGATGAACCTCTGTTTCAACTGATGGAAGGCTTGAACGGCTTCTTCTGACCACTTGGAAGGGTTAGCACCTTTCTTTGTAAGCGCAGTAATAGGTGCTGTGATGGTGGAGAAGTCTCTAATAAATTTCCTGTAATAATTGGCGAAACCTAGAAATCTCTGGATGCCTTTGAGGGTTACAGGAATCGGCCAATCTTGGATAGCTTGAAGCTTCTCGGGATCCATCTCCAGGCCAGAACCGGACACAATATTCCCCAGGAATTGGATGGATTTAACTTCAAAGACGCATTTTTCCAGTGTGCAATACAGATGATTGGTACGAAGACGGGACAAAACTTCTTTCACCCAGAACCGATGTTCCTCCAAATCATTCGCAAAGATGAGGATGTCATCGAGATAAACCACAACGTGTCGATAGAGAATGTCCCTAAAGATTTAATTCACGAAGTGTTGAAATACAGCTGGAGCATTGTCCGAAGGGCATGACGAGGTACTCATAATGTCCATCACGGGTGTTAAAAGCGGTCTTCACTCATCTCCATTTCGTATTTGGATGAGATTATAAGATCTCCTTAAATCTAACTTTGTAAAAATGGTGGCTCCACTGACGCGGTCAAACAACTCCGTGATTAGTGGCAGAGGGTACCGATTTTTCACTGTGATGTCATTCATGCCCCGGTTGTCGATACAAGGCCGCAGGCCACCATCTTTCTTCTTGACGAAGAAGCCTGCGCCAGCTGGAGAAGATGAAGGCCGGATAAACCCTTTAGCCAGATTTTCCTTAATATATTCTTCCATAGAGTTGGTCTCAGGAAATGACAATGGATATGTGCATCCACGAGGAGTAGTTTTCCCTGAGATGATATCAATAGGGCAGTCCCACTCTCTATGGGGAGGAAGAATATCAGCTGAAGACTTACTGAACACATTGGTGAAATCTTGATATGGAGTAGGTGGAACATCAGGAGACTTAGAAGAGGATTTGCAAACTGGGAGCACTTTGCGTAGACATGACTCAGAACAGGAAGGACCCCATGCCAGGATATGGGTAGTCCTCCAATCAACTTGAGGATTATGCAAACGAAGCCATGGGAGGCCTAAAACCACAGAATGCGTGGCCCTTGGGATTGCCAGGAAAGAAATCAGTTTGGTGTGCAGAACCCCTACCTTCAGAAAGGATAGGTAGGGTCTTGGAGGTAATCACTGCATCGGAAATCTTACTACCGTCCACGGCAGTTAAAGATATAGGAGATGAAAGTCTCTCAGTGGGTAGAGACCACTGCTTAATAAACTTCTCAGTTATAAAGTTTCCGGCTGCTCCAGAATCCAACAAATCAACAAGATTCTTGGTACGTTGAGCCACCTGAAGAGAAACTGAGAGGTTGCAGTCACTTGAAGACGGAGAGGAATTCATCGCTCCTAGCCGACCCTCTCCATGGCGGGCTAGAACTTGGAGTTTCCCGGACGCTCAGGACAGGCGTTAATGAGGTGGGACAGTGCAGCACAATACAGGCAAAGACGATGAGATAGACGTCTTCTACGCTCAGCTGGAGACAAACGTGAGTGACCTATCTGCATAGGTTCGTCTTTGGGTGGAGATGGCTGGTGAGGAGGAGGAGCAGAAGGAGTCTTATGAACTGCTGACCTACCTCGCTCTATAGCCCTTTCACGGAACCTTAGGTCAACCTTGGTGCAGAGCGATACGAGCTCATTAAATTTTGAGGGCAAGTCTCCAGTAGCGAGCTCGTCTTTAATACGTTCAGACAGGCTTTGCCAGAACGCTGCATAGAGGGCTTCCTCATTCCAGGAAACTTCTGATGCCAAGGTCTGGAATTGAACTAAATACTGGCTGACAGTTCGTGTCCCCTGACGTAGCCCAGGGATTTCAGAAGAGGCTGATGATACTCGACCTGGCTCAAAGATGCGTCTAAATGTTGCCACGAAGTCAGAGTAGGATGACAACAGCGTATCTGATCTTTCCCACAAAGGTGATGCCCAGTTGATGGCAGAGCCAGTGAGAAGAAAGATTATATAAGCAACTTCAGTGCGTTCTGTAGGAAAACTGCCTGGTTGCAACTCAAAGTGGATCTCACACCGATTTAAGAAACCCCTGCAGGCATTTGGGGATCCGTCATACTTAGCAGGTGTCGGCAAGTGGAGATGTGGAGCAGAAATGGGTATGGCGGGTGGGGACACCACCGTAGGCGCTACAGTCGGTACACTGGACGCCCCTGGCCCATGGAGGGTTGCTTGAATTTCATCCAGCCGGTAGGAGAGGTCCTGAAGTCATCGGATGACATGGCCTTGTGCAGCCTCCTGATGTTCAAGGTGTGCTGCCAGTTCTTGTATTGGCCTAGTCCCTTGGACTTGATCTCTGACCAGCTCCATTAGGTCAGTTCTTACTGTCACAACTGAGGGCTGGTGTTGGTAGTGGGAAGCCTCAGTTGTAAGGGCTGACGGGTACTTAAACTTAGGAGGTGAGATGGGACTCTTAGACATGCGCAAAAGGCTGTAGCACCAATGCCCGGAGGCGTGACCACGACAACTAGAGGTATCTTTGAGGGTTTTTATTAAATAATAAAAGTCATGAAAAAGTGCAACAAAACAAGATCTATTAGGAGAGTCTCTAGATTCCTACTGATTTGAGACCAGTAACTTGGGAATTAATTTAGAGTATTTAATGATGCTTGAGATCGTTGGTGAAATAGTAGAATGATGCTAGAGATCATTGGTGAAATAGTGGAATGATGCTAGAGATCGCTGGAACAGCACTTAGCTGTACTGTTGAGTACTGGGATTAATGTGAACAGAGTTCCGCTGGAGAAGCTACTGATAGCCAAAGCATATTCTCTGCTAACATAGGGTGCAGATAGCAGGAAAGTCAGGCTGCACCACTGACGGTTATCACAGGAGAGGCAGACTGCACCGCAGAGAATTATCACAAGAGAAGCAGGCTGCACCACAGAGAGTTGTCACAGGAGAAGTAGGCTGCACCACAGAGAGTTGTCACAGGAGAAGCAGGCTGCACAGAGGCAGAACTACCGCCAGTGCAACCAGTGCGTTGCACTGGGGCCCGCCACTGTCCAGGGGCCCAAAGCATGTAATGAGTCAAACAATATGTACTCCTGCTCTCAGACTCTAACTGCTCCCCACTGTCTCCCCCACAAGTCAGATATACACAGTCACACTATCACTTCAGCTAGTAGTAGTACTCCTAATGCTCCCCAAAATTACTAAATACTGTGTCTCTCTCTACTCTAGTCTCTTCTCTATAAACGGAGAGGACGCCAGCCACGTCCTCTCCCTATCGATCTCAATGCACGTGTGAAAATGGCGGCAACGCGCGGCTCCTTATATAGAATCCGAGTCTCGCGAGAATCCGACAGCGGGATGATGACGTTCGGGCGCGCTCGGGTTAACCGAGCAAGGCGGGAGGATCAGAGTCGCTCGGACCCGTGAGAAAAAAGCTGAAGTTCGGGCGGGTTCGGATTCCGAGGAACCGAACCCGCTCATCTCTAGTCAAACTGACTCATTACATGCCGCTGTGTGCAACCGCTGCCCGCAGCACACAGCCGCCCGGAGAGGAGAGTAGACTGAGGAGCGCAGCGGACACGGGGGAAAGGAGGAGGAGGGAGGTGGAGGAGGGAGCCGCAGCAGCACTGTTTTATTGGTTGAGGCGCTGCTGCTGTCCCTTTGCTTCACTATAGACTGTCTTCTGACGCTGCATCCCAGCATTCACAGCGGTGGAGGACAGCCTATGGTGAAGAAATGGGACAGCAGCAGCAGCGCCTCCACCAAAAACACAGCGCTGCTGCAGCTCCCTCCTCCCCCTCCCTCCACCTCCTCCTTCAATCCTGCCTGGGAATCGGGATCTCTGCTAGAAGCTGCACCGAGGAGCCTGAGCCAGCGGAGACAGTAAGTTTTTTTCTTTCTTTCTTTCCAAAAAGGGGGACTGCCTGACGTAATGTGTAAAAAGGGGGAATCTGCCTGCCGTAATGTGTAAAAAAGGCATGATGTCTGCCGTACTGTGTAAAAAGGGCACGCTGTCTGCCGTACTGTGTGAAAAGGGGGAATCTGCCTGCCGTAATGTGTAAAAAGGGTGAATCTGCCTGCCGTAATGTATAAAAAGGGCACGCTGTCTGCCGTAATGTGTAAAAAGGGCACGCTGTGTGACGTAATGTGTAAAAAGGGGACGCTGTCTGCCGTAATGTGTAACAAGGGCACGCTGTCTGCTGTAATGTGTAAAAAGACGACGCTGTCTGCCGTTATGTGTAAAATGGGCACGCTGTCTGCCGTAATGTGTAAAATGGGCACGCTGTCTGCCGTAATGTGTAACAAGGGCACTCTGTCTGCCGTAATGTGTAAAAAGGGCATGCTGTCTGCCGTAAGGTGTAAAAAGGGGATGCTATCTGCCGTAATGTGTAACAAGGGCACGCTGTCTGCCATAATATGTAAAAAGAGGACGCTGTCTGCCGTTATGTGTAAAAAGAGTACGCTGTCTGCCGTTATATGTAAAAAGGGGGACGCTGTCTGCCGTAATATGTAAAAAGGGGAATCTGTCCGCCGTAAGGTGTAAAAGGGTCTCTACCTGGTGTAGTGGTGCTACTGTGCGGCGTAATTTGAATAATGGAGACTACTGTGTACCGTTATATGAATTGGTATTATTTTGTGGCCACACCCCTTCCCCACAAAGCCAGGCCCCTATGTATTTTTGCACGCGCCTACGGTGCGCACTGCCCCTGTTTTGCATGCAGGGGTGGGGCTCCGATGCCATTTCTTGCACACAGCTCTAAAATGTCTAGTTACGGCACTGTTGCTAGGTATCCATTTCTCTGGCCCTGAGCAGGTCCCCCTCATCAGATCCTCTCCAGGGGTGAGGGGGAGGACTTGGATGGGATGAGGGGGGAAAAGCATTTTGTCACACCTGGGCCCACCGCTCGCTAGTTCCGCCACTGAGGCTGCACCACAGAGAGTTAACACAGGGGAGTCAGGCTGTACTGCAGAGTATAACACAGGAGAGTCTCTAGTGAAGCTGAAGACTGGAATCACTGAAAAGACAATTGAAGCACTGACCACTTCCTGGGTGTTGAGACAGAATATTTATACCCGCTGGTGAACAGGCATTGGCTGAAAACTTGACACGGGCACCAGCAGCACTGCAGATTGGTAGGAAGAATGACATGTGACTTTGTCCAACATGGCTGCACCCATGACCGAGTTTTGAAGGGGAAAGAACCTTGTGCCAAACAACAATGGCGGCGGAGACCACAGCAGCAGAGTACTCCACGCTCTCCTACACACGCACAGCGGCAACAGAGATGACAGCAGCGGCCGCGGCTCACAGAGGACGCCACACTTAGACTCCAGGCGGCAAGAACGCGGCCGCTGAGCCGGCACTGCAGGTAACATAAAAATTAAATGTAAAACACAACATAGTTATGACCCGGGCCTGGCACGCTGAGCCAATCTCAGGAGACACCTAACTGGTAAAAAATGGTGACCAGTCACCCAGATCGTGACAACGCCGTATAACAACGTTTGATTACACACCTTCTTTAAATTCGAATGTTTGCGCTTTCTTTTTTCCTTTCGCGATTTTCCAGATTGGTTGCTCATCAGACGCGTTGCCAGCCTGTATAGCTGTGTCGTAACAACTTGCTGTGGCATCAAAGATTTTTGGTGTTGGTACTGTATATTCAGTATGTCCCGCAGAATACTGTCAGCCATCGCGTTATTTATTATTGTGGAATCTTTAGCCGTGGAAAAAATAAATTATTACATACAGTATAAAATTAAAATAACATGAAAAAGAGATGCATTATTGAGAACACAAAGTGTGTACAGTCGTCACCAAATCCTCACAATATTACATGCATTTAATGTCATTTTTAATTTCTTTTAAAATATAAAACATTTTTGGATGTTACATGTTATTCACAGGCGGCTGGCAATTCCAACATCGTAGTGAAATCCGGAATGACAAAGACAATTCTCTTTGTTTGCAGCACCTGTCATTTGATTGTGAGAAATAACATTTTTAATAAATGAATTAACAACTTTGTAGCCTCTTTGCTGTACGCTTGTACTATTTAAACTTTTAAAAATAAATAAAAAACAACAACTTGTAGACCATTGCTATATGTTCATACTATTTAAACTTTTAAAAATAAATAAAAATTAACAACTTGTAGACCATTTCATGTCCATACTATTTAAACTTTTTAAAAATAAATAAAAACATGTAAATGATTTTTATAGACTTAATTCATATGATAACTTGGTAAAAAAAATCATCTTCAGAACTGGATATGTGCACAGCGTTATCTTCATTGATAATGTTGTAATTTACTAAGAATTTGTATTCTTAATCACTGCCGACAATGGGGGTCATTCTGAGTTATTAGCTCGTTGCCGATTTTCGCAACGGAGCGATTAAGGCAAAAATGTGCATGCGCATGGTACGCAGCGCGCTTGCGCTAAGTATTTTAGCACAAAACTGTAGATTTACTCACGTCCGAACGAAGAATTTTTATTGTTGAAGTGATCGGAGTGTGATTGACAGGAAGTGGGTGTTTCTGGGCGGAAACTGACCGTTTTCTGGGAGTGTGCGGAAAAACGCAGGCGTGCCAGGATAAAACGCAGGAGTGTCTGGAGAAACAGGGGAGTGGCTGGCCGAACGCAGGGCGTGTTTGTGATGTCAAACCAGGAACGAAAATGGGCTGAGCTGATCGCAGTGTAGGAGTAAGTCTCGAGCTACTCAGAAACTGCTAAGAATTTTCTATTCGCAATTCTGCTACTCTTTCGTTCGCAATTCTGCTAAGCAAAGATACACTCCCAGAGGGTGGTGGCCTAGCGTGTGCAATGCTGCTAAAAGCAGCTAGCGAGCGAACAACTCAGAATGAGGGCCAATAGCCAAACACTGCCGTGAAAGCATAGAATTTGTAAAAAAAAAAAAAAAAAGAAGCTTTCAAATAGACCTGCTTTTTGCTGGTGTGTTGTTATAGTCATGCACGGATCAGTGAGATCCGTGCATGCTTCTCTGTGGTAAAGGGTCAGAAATAGTTAAAAATGTAAACAAAAAAATTGCGTGGGGTCCCCCCTCCTCAGCATAACCAGCCTTGGGCTCTATAAACTGGTCCTGGTAGTTTAAATACCGGGGAAAAATTAACTGGGGCCCCCCTGTATTTAGCCAACCAGCGCTGGGCTCTTGGGCCAGCCCTGGTTCCAAAAATATGGGGGACAAAAGACGTAGGAGTCCCCCATATTTTTAAAAGCAGCACCGGGTTCCACTAGCCGAGAAGATAATGCCACAGCCGGGGGACACATTTATGTAAGTCCCTGCAGCCGTGGCATTACCCTCCCAACCAGTCACCCCTGGTTGGGGTACCCTGAAGGAGTGGGGACCCCTTAAATCAAGGGGTCCCCCCTCCAGGCACCCAAGGGCCAGGGGTGACGCCCAAGGCTGTCCTTGTTATCCATGGGCGGTGGATGGGGGGCTGATAGCCTTTTTGTGTGTAAAAAAAAGAATATTGTCTTTTGTTTTAGAACTACAAGTCCCAGCAAGCCTCCCCCACTTGCTGGTACTTGGAGAACCACAAGTACCAGCATACGGGGAAATAACGGGCCCGCTGTTACGTGTAGTTCTAAAACAAAAGAAATACCCCAAAAAAAACAAGACACACACTGTGACAGTACAATTTTATTAAAACACACTTACACACTCATACATACTTACCTATATCCCACGCCGCCCAATCACGTCCCCTTATCCATGAGGAATCCAATCGTGTACCTGTAAATCCAAAATTCCAATATACTCACCTATTATCCAGTGATGATCAGTCCTCTTCTTTCCTGAAGTAATCCATGGCCTTGTCTAAAATAAAAAAATGAAAGTCCGATCCACGCCACTAAAGAAGTTCCATTTTTACACATGGAACCCTTTTCCCCGAATGCCGGGACCCCCCGTGACTCCTGTCATTGGAGATCCCAGCAGCCAATCAGGGAGCAAACGTCATGGCGCTCTCCTGCTTTGCTGTGCGCTACTAGCCTGTCAATCAGGCAGAGCACAGCAGCTAGAATGGAGCTTAGTGCAGCTCCATTCTAGCCTATGATGGGAATGTGCGGTCTGCGGTTAACCGCAAGGTTAATTGGGAACTTTGCAGACCGCAAAGTTCCCATCATAGGCTAGAATAAAGGACCGCTATCCTCCATTCATAGCTGCTGCGCTCCACCTGATTGACAGGCTAGTAGCGCACAGCCAAGCAGGAGAGCGCAATGACGTGCACTCCCTGATTGTCTGCGGGGCTCTCCAGTGACAGGAGTCATGGGGGGTCCCGGCATACGGGGAAAGGGGTTCCATGTGTCCACATGGAACCCCTTTAGCTGCATGGAGTGGGATTTCATTGTTTTTTTTTTAGTAGACCATTTGGATTACTACAGGACCGAAGAGGACCGAGCTTCACCGGATGGTCCGTAAGTACAATTTTATTTCATAAAGGTACCCCGTGGATTCTATTGGACAAGTGGACGTGATTCTCGGCGTGGGATGTAGGTAAGTATGTATGAGTGTGTAAGTGTGTTTGAATAAAATTATACTTTCAAGGTGTGTGTGTTTTCTTTTTATTTGGATATTTTTTTTGTGGTAGAACTACTGGTACCAGCGGGCCCGTTATTTCCCCGCATGCTGGTACTTGTGGTTCTCCAAGTACCAGCTTGCAGGGGAGGATTGCTGGAACTTGTAGTTCTATGACAAAAAACAATATTCTTTATTTTACACAAACAAAGGCTATCAGCCCCCCATCCACCACCCAGGGATGGGGGGGGGGGGGGGACAGCCTCAGGCGTCACCCCGGGTACTAGTGGGTGACTAGTATGGGGGTAATGCCACGGCCGCAGGGACCAGTATAAAAGCGTCCCCTGGCTGTGGAATTATCTCTCTGGCTAGTGGAGCCCAGTGTTGGTTTTAAAAATATGGGGAACCCCTACATCTTTTGTAACCCAAATTTTTGGAACCAGGACCGGACACAGAGCCCAGTGCTGGTTGCCTAAATATGGGGAACCCCTGTCAATTTTCCCCCCCGATATTCAAACAGCCCGTGGCTCTACGAACAGCTAATTAGTACCCTAATAGAACATACTGTACAGAGATACTAAGGACGGTGTTTGGCATCCAGCAACATAGGGAGGAGCTTTTATCTCTCTCCATTATACATAGAAAGATTACACTTGCCGCTGTATGTCACAAGCTGTTTGTGCTAATTAGTACCCTAATAGAACATACTGTACAGAGATACTAAGGATGGTGTTTGGCATCCAACAACATAGGGAGGAGCTTTTATCTCTCTCCATTATACATAGAAAGATTACACTTGGCGCTGTACGTTACAAGCTGTTTGTGCTAATTAGTACACTAATAGAACATACTGTACAGAGATACTAAGGATGGTGATTTGGCATCCAGGAACTTAGGGAGGAGCTTTTATCTCTCTCCATTATACATAGAAAGATTACACTTGCCGCTGTATGTCACAAGCTGTTCGTGCTAATTAGTACTCTAATAGAAAATACTGTACAGAGATACTAAGTACGGTGATTTGGCATCCAGGAACTTAGGGAGGAGCTTTTATCTCTCTCCATTGTAATCTTTCTAAGTATAACAGAGTGATAGAATTCACCTGCCTCTAATGTTTGGCAGGTGAATTACAAGGAGAGGATCACTACTGGAGGTGTAGGCAGAGTGACATAGAAATGGTTAACCAGACTTGACTGTGGAATACTGTAATAACTTGAGCGAGTTGTAGCAGAATTAAAGTTTAGCAGACTATGGACTCTCCCTTTAATACTGGAATGTGCAGCACCACACTTTACACTGATTATGGACAGCAGGTGAGTAATATAACACAGCTATGAGCCAGGACTTGATTACAGGACTAGAATGTATCACAATCACTGTTGCAGGTAATGAATGTCCACAGAAGTGCAGGAATACTAAGTACTTTATTATAGCAGTGGTATAATAAGGTATGGCAGAGGAATCACAGTAACAATCCAGGGTACAATATGAGCAGGGAGTAAATGGTTTTTCAGACTGGGACTTGCAGCAGAGTAATGAGATAGTTGAATAAGGAACCAAAGTAATATAATCCACGGAACTCAGATTGCAGGACTTGTACAATAAAGTATAACAGCATGCAGGCATAGAGGAAGTCCATAGTAACATGTAACACAAGTAATGAATACTAGAGAATCCACAGAGCACAGTGAAAGTCCATAATACTTAGCTAAATAGTCCTGGCATGAACATGAACTGGCAAGAATGGTTGTGGCAGGATAACATGAACCGGCAGACCAGGCTTCTCGGCATGAACAGGAGCTAGGACAAAGACACCAGGAAATGCAGATTTTTTTTTATTTTTTTTTAAACCATTCAGGTTTGTAAACATAGTCATCTACAATGCAGATTTAGACCAGTGAACAAATCATCAGCATGGCTTTTTAAAAAAAATAATAATAATTATTATTATTATTGGTAAAAATAAAAAACAATATACAACTTAACACATACCCACAATATTAGGCTATCAATCTTCATTAACATTTCTAACCACATGCCTCCATTTCTTAACTTTCCAAACTCCCTCAGCATCAAGCTCTTTTCTTCCTTTCCTATCTCTCAGATAATAGACATATAACTTACCCAATACCATTCTAACACAATCATTCACAGACCACCACTCACTCCTAAACACACACAGATTCCTTGCATTCCACAAAACTTCCATCACACAGCTCATGATCAGCCACAAAAATCTCTCTTTTCCTCTATCACATGCTCCCATACCAAATAATGCCACCTTCCATCCAATATATCTAACACCAGCAATCTCTCTACACAAGCCACCCAAACACTTCCATACATCATTTGCAAAACCACAATTCCACATTACATGCATCACTGTTTCAGTATTATTGCAATTGTCTCTCGGACAGACATCTGAAGCTACCAAGTCTCTTTTTTTCATAAAAACCCTCACTGGCAACCCCTCATGCATGCACAACCATACAATCTCCTTTTGTGTATTTGACATGCCATACGAACATAGCTTCTTCCATATAATCACAGCTTCACTTGAGCGCATATAATTGATATTACAAACTCTCTATCTTTTATAACTTTCATAACCTTCTTTCTGTCTTTAAACCCACTTAAAGAAATATTCAAAAGATCTCTCTTTTTAATGAAAACTTCAATTACATTGTACCACCACGGACTTCTAAAAGCCACATGTACCTCTTCAGGTCCCTTTTGATCCATCCTAAACCATACCAAGTCCACCCAGCCATGTATCTCACCATACAGGCAGTTTTACTCCCCTTCCCCATTAACTCTACTATAACACGAATATAATTAACATACAAAAAGATTTCAATATCAGGGAAATCCAACCCACCCTTCTCTCTTGCCTTTATCAACACTTCACGTTTCAAACGTTCCATCTTCCCACCCCAAACAAACATAAAAAGAACTCTGTTTATTTTCTTGATCTCCAGCACAGACGGAGGAAAAACACATGCCAGAAACAATAAAATAGGTAACACCACACTTTTAATCACCAACACTTTCCCAAACACTGTCATCTGTCTCATCTTCCAAAAATCCACCTTCTTCTGTACCCTCTTACTACATTCTTCCCAACTCACTCTCCCTTTCAAATCATCCTCAAACACCACACCTAATACTTTAATCCCTTCACTCACGCTCTCAATCCCTTCCACACTGTAACATTCATCCCCAAAGCACTTCAATTTTGTTTTACACCAATTAACTTTAAATGCAGAAGCACTGCAAAAGAAACTAACCAGTAATTTAACTCTTCTCAATTCTGCAACACTCTTACTCACAACCGCAACATCATCCATATACCCCAATACTTTCACCATCCTACCTCCACTACCTGGTACCAACACCCCCCCTACAACTTTATCTCTCCTAATCATCTGCAATAATGGTTCAATAACACAAATAAACAAAATAGCTGACAATGGACATCCTTGTCGTACTCCTGACCTAATCACTACATTCTTACTTATATTCCCATTCACCAAAAACTTACTCACAACAGAATCATATAACCCTCTCACACATCTTACAAATTCCACCGGGAACCCCATACGTACCAATACTTTAAACATAAAATTGTGAGACACGCGGTCATACGCTTTTTCAAAATCTAAAGCTAATAACATACATACTCTCTTCCTTTCTCTGCAGTCACCCAACACATCTCTCAGCAAAATCAAATTATCTGTTATCCTTCTACCAGGCACACCACACACTTGATCATCACCCACCACCTGATCCACCACATCCCGCATCCTATTTGCCAATATTTTTGCCAGAATTTTATAATCTGAATTTAAAAGCGTAATAGGTCTCCAATTTTCTAACAAGCCCCTATCACCTTTTTTATGCACTAACACCACAATACCTTCTTTCATACTATCACATAATCTTGCATTTCCAAACATAAAAGCACACAAATCACACACATCCTTCCCTATGACATCCCAAAAACAACTATAAAACTCAATCGGCAACCCATCCATACCTGGAGTTTTATTCCTTTTAGCACTAACCACAGCTCTTTTCACTTCATCACCTGTTACCTTATCCATCAAAACCGGCAAATTTCCCTCATACACTCTCTCAGACAAACCACACAATACTTCTTCTTCCATATCACTATCTACTTCCTTCCTATCATACAACTTTTCATAAAATTCTGTAATCACATCCATCATTCTTTCACCACTCACTTCCTCTCCATCTTTATCTAACACATACTTTATCACATGCTTATTTTTCAAGCTTTTTTTGAAAAAAAACCTTGTACATCTTTCATTTTCCTCTAATACCTCCACCCTAGACCTAAAAATAATTTCTTTACCTCTATTATTCAAACATTTACTAACCTCAGATCTTGTTTTAATAATATCATCATTCACATCCACACCTTCCTCTCTTAATTTATAAAGTAAACTAAGCCTGCTATTCCACAGCTGATACTTATTCCTCTCTCTCACAGCTTTCCTATATCCTGCTCTCTGATAGAACTTCTTAACCCTTTCCTTAACCCAGTCCCACCATTCCAATATATTGACAAACTCATTTTTCCTACTTTGCCAGAAACTATATTTCTTACAGAAATCTTTGAATAACACCTCATCTTCTAAAAGCTTAACATTTAGTCTCCACAATCCTTTCCCATATATTGTACTAGACTCACAACAAACATTGCAACATAAAGAATCATGATCTGTAAAAGGCACTTTCTCCTGTACAAACTCTCCAAACATCACATCTTTAGAACAAAGTAAATAGTCTATACGAGACATTACCCCTCCTCTGTCCGCAAAAAAGGTATTTGGGACAGGCTTACCCATACTTGTCTCTGCAATATCAACAAAACCAAAATCCAGAATAATATCCTTCAGGATTTTCCCAGTAATATCAACAACTACCTCCCCTCTCCCACTCCTACCTTCCTTCTCTAGAATACAATTCATATCACCTACAAGCAATGTAGGAATTCTTCCAGACAAAAAAAACTTAAATTTTTCAAAAAAACATTTCCTCTCTTTCTTCTCTGCTGGAGCATAAACACAAAACACCCTAAATCTCCAGCCTCTATATTTAGCACCTACAGAGATAGCTCTCCCCTCTTCTATCACCAAATAACTTTCTATATTAATTTCTTTATTTTTAAACAAAATACCCACCCCTGCATTCCTGTTACAGCTAGAACCAGACCATATAGCCTCCCCATAGCCCCATTCCTCTTTTTCGGTATATGAGACAATCCACATTCCTGCAAACAAATAATATCAGCATTTCTTGCTGCCACATATTCTAATACTGCCGATCTTCTGGCTTTACTTGTGATTAATCTCACATTCAGCGAGAATATTTTTAAATTAAACATTTGAAACAAAATAAAACAAACAGACAACAAAAAAAATAATAATAAACTTTGTAAAACAAAAACATTAGACATCCACTATGCACTGTTAGCATCACAGCACGTAAACAAAAGTTCACCCTAAAAAACATCAGGGAACTAATTAAGCAGCCCAAGGTACAGCACAAAAAATAGCTATTTTTGACCACCATCTCTTTAGCTGAGATCTAAAGCAGTTCTTCCTCAACAGCTTTGCAGTCCTCCTCACCCTATACCTTGCGGCCCCTTGTAAGAGGCACACTTAAAAAAATCTAAAAAATAAGCTGATGCCTCTTGTGATCTATCGCCATCCTCCTCAGCAGAGGACACATCTTCTATACCTTCAGTATTATGTCCTGTTGTATTCTCCATCCGTGGCTTCTTAGCTCTGCGCACCTGTCGTTCAGCTTTCCTAGCTACTGAGCCAGACCCCTCAGGCCCACTGCTGAACTCCTCCACTCTAGTAGAGTCCACCGATGGTACAGGACTCTGACAGTCATCTATTACCAGACTAAGAGCTGGACTCTCCACACAGTCACTTGATGCTTCCACCACATCCTCCATTACATCAGCAAACTCCTCTTGCTGTCCCTCATCTGCAGCCACACATGCAGGCTCATCAGACCGAACAAGCTGTTCCTCGTTATCAGCACTGGGTCCAGACTCAGCCTGTTCCACACTAGTGGAATTTCCACCAGGTACAGACTGTTGCACATTAACCCCACGAACTGCAAGGTTTTTTGTTCTCATCTCAGCATCAAGCTCTTTAAACATTTGCCTCCGCATACTGACTTTAGCAGCAGGACAGTTTCGGACACTATGTCCTACCTCTCCACAGATATCACAGCTTTTTGCCATTGGGCAATTGCCAGCCTCATGATCTCTTTGCTTGCAATTCCTACAAACTTTGCCTGTGGAACATTCCTCCTTAGTGTGCCCATACATAAAGCACAGTCTGCAGAAGCTTGTCTGTCCAAAGTAGTACAAGAATCCCCTATTACCACCAATGCAGAAACTAGCAGGGGGATGCTTAGTACCACCCACATTATCTGGGTCAGGTTTTAGTCTCACCCAGAAACGTATTTTGCCATTGAATATTCCCAGGGCATTTTTTTGTTTTACTCCACCCCGCACATTAGAACAGTATTGCAGTAGGAAGGCATTTAACAAGCTTACCTCTGTGTATGGGTTATAAACATGAACAGTAATTGAAATTTCTTCAAGGGCAAAAAGAGGTTTCATTCTCACCAACCTCATTGCAGGCTCATGTTCCTTGCCCCTCAAAACCTCATACACATTGAGGCAGAAGCCATTTGAATGAAATGTCACGTCATAAATACCTTGTTTAGGGAAGTCCTGAATACAATAAAGGTCACTCAGAGTCACTTTCCCCAGCTTCTCCAGTATCTCATGGAAGACAAATTTCAGATCATTCTGTAACTAATCCTTTTCCAACTCCAAACGAATAGTATTCTTTACGCCAGACATTTCCAATCAGGGAAGATGTACCCAAGGTACTAATGCAGCAATCTAAGTGTGCACTGGTGTGCTATCACCACTCAAAGCCAGGGGCTTCCCGCAAGGGGAAACCCCCAAAAGGCCCCTGGCCCAGACCAGGCAATTTTTTATTTTTTTTTTATTTATTTTTTTATTAAACCATTTAGGTTAGTAAACATAGTCATCTACAATACAGATTCAGACAGTAAACAAATCATCAGCATGAATTTTTTTTAAAAACAACAATTATTATTATTAAAAAAAACACCTGTTCATAATCAAAAAACAATATACAACTTAACATACCCACAATATTAGGCTATCAATCTTCGTTAACATATCTAACCACATGCCTCCATTTCTTAACTTTCCAAACTCCCTCAGCATCAAGCTCTTTTCTTCCTTTCCTATCTCTCAGATAATAGACATATAACTTACCCAATACCATTCTAACACACTCATTCACAGACCAGCACTCACTCCTAAACACACACAGATTCCTTGCATTCCACAAAACTTCCATCACACAGCTCATGATCAACCACAAAAGTCTCTCTTTTCCTCTATCACATGCTCCCATACCAAATAATGCCACCTTCCATCCAATATACCTAACACCAGTAATCTCTCTACACAAGCCACCCAAACACTTCCATACATCATTTGCAAAACCACAATTCCACATTACATGCATCACTGTTTCAGTATTATAACAATTGTCTCTCGGACAGACATCTGAAGCTACCAAGTCTCTTTTTTTCATAAACACCCTCACTGGCAACCCCTCATGCATACACAACCATACAATCTCCTTTTGTGTATTTGACATGCCATACGAACATAGCCTCTTCCATATA